>NC_135188.1:1465918-1528418 GCF_041146795.1 Maylandia zebra | reverse complement strand
ACGCTAATCAAAATGCCTTTCATGCAATTTCTCGGCATCGTTTTTCACTGTGAAGCCACAGCTTGGCAGTGGGCGCACGGGGAGCTGGCTTTACTTCTCAGGACTTTCCACAGTTGTATTAACAAACAAACGCATTTTTCCACTGGCAGTCCACTTGGCACCGCGACCGCACGTTCCCTCCCCTGGGGTTTGTTCAGCAACTGAGCTGCTGACATATCTATAATCAGCAGATCACCTCATCAGGGGCAGCATGTGCCTAAGCTGACAGCGAGAGGAAACTTCTCACAGTCCAGAGTTAGCTGCCACCTGGTTTCATGCTAGACCGGTCTGGTTTCACTTTAAGTGCAGGCTGCCCTCCGTCACTCTGGACTCAGGCTGCAGTCCACGGGCGATAGAGGGCAGCCTGCACGCCACCGTGATACGCTTTCATCACCGTTAGCTGCTGCATATTACATTTTCTGCAGGGGACACAATTCTAAAAATAAGAGAAGAATCTGCCTGAAATCATAGCTACGCTATAATGCAGGTCGCAGCTGTGAGAGCTCGCCGAATAGCGGCGACGGCAGTTTCTGTCCGAGAGAGCAGGTACGCGACCTCGGCTGCACCAGACGTACCCGAACTCGCCGAGCTGGGCAGAGGATGTTGGGCTCGTTCTGCTTCACGTCTGAGGTGAAGAGGCAGTAACGAAACAGAGCAGCGTGCATGTCCCAATTTAGAAGTCGCCTGATCTTTCTCGGGCCCTCAGTTTGAGAACGACTGATTTAGGGTGACAGTTAATCACAGAGCGCACTTTTTCACACTTATTAAAACAGTCTGTGCTGATTTAAAGCTGTCAGAGTTTACTGTGATTCAGCACAGGTCATATGTTGTCCTTCATAACTTATATATTGAGTTATACATTTGGTGTTTAGCTAAAGAAAAATCAGGTTTTTTGTATTGAGGCAGGATTGTGGTGTGTTTGGCGTTGATCCAGGATCAGCACTGACCAGTCATGTTGCTGTGGTGTCGTAGGTCTGCGCTGTATCAAGTTAGGTTTGTTGTTAGCCAAACTTGGCTCACTCATCACAGCATTAGCTATTAGCTGGGCTCATGCTAACTGAATAGTCACACGTCATTGGTTGGTTGCGACGGACCTCTGAAGCTGTTCCTAGATAATCCTCTGCTTCTTCCTGATGCTCCCAAACTATCATTAAAGCAACAGAAACCACCGACTAAACTGCAGTTTATTCACTTTGATAAGCCTCATAACTGTTCAAGCAACAAGAGGACAAACTTTTCTGATTCACCATTTAATCTCCTTTTAAAGGCTCTAACGCTCCAACTTCACTTAAAATCCAAGCTTCTCTCTGCTCCTTCTGTTTGTTTGACCCCCCCCCAATATACCTCCCTCCTCCTCTTCATTCCTGCTGCCAAATTAAGTGTCAAACAGACAAGGCAGGCGGGTGGATGGCCCACATGTCTCCTATAGAGGTCTGCAGTGTGGTACAGAACATTTCAGCCAGCGCTCTGTTATCCCCCTACCCCCCGTTTATTAGCGGCTGATTGGGTTGTTATTGTAATTATGAGATGCTGTACGTGTAGTGAGGGCACTGGGCTGTTCCCTGGTGGGTGGTCCTCTGTGTCGGTGTGGGCTGTAGAGGGATCACGGTCATTGTCCCACCTGCATTCGTTTTATTGGGTTTTATTTGTTGTGTTCTTTAACACCAGAAGCGTCCAAATGTTAAATGAAAATGTGGATTTATTGAACCTGTTGAATCCTTTTATTTATACTTTAAATAGAAATAAATATTTAAATATTTTAAAACCTTTGTGATGTTTTTATGTGTTGTAGATGAACTTGGGTAGGGCTCTCGTGCGCGCGCGTGTGTGTGCGTGTTAGGGCTGCGTCGACTATCAAAATCGTCGACGACTGATTTAATAGTCGACGCGTCGTTTGAAGCTTTGTAAGATCACAAAAGACGCAGGAATAAGTAGCAGGATTTAAGAGTGTAATAACGGACTGAAACAGAAGATGGCAGCACTGCATGTACAAGGATGCCAGCTGCCGTTAAACCCCGAAGAAGAAGAAGCTGTGTCCCAGAATTCATAGCGCAGCCCAGCTCAGTTTCCAACAATGGCGGCAGCTAGTTAGTTTTAATATTACTTATTATTCTTTCTGGGTCACAAAATAAACGTTTAACATATTTTCAGGCGAGAATGTAGCTGTGTAAACCTCAAATATCTGCTCAGTTTATCAGGACACCGCATATTTTCAAAAGCGCTCCGACGTTTTCTGAGACGTCTGTTACCCACTAGCTCGATAGCGAGCCGGGGGCTAGGCTAACTAGAGCCGTGAGAACACCGGACTCCGGCAAATCTTTTTCAAACCCACCGCCGTCTTTCGCTACTCAGGTTAAACATGATATATGAGTCACTTAGATAACTTAAAATGTTATTGTTTGGCTTTTTTTTAGTATTTTATTTGTTGCTGAGTAAATCGGTTTGGCTGAGATCAAAGTTATAGTTTTTACACAGCTGAATAAACTTCAAGCAGACAGCTGATTATCAGAAGTGTGAGATGCTTGAGAATTTACTCCGGTGTCCTGTTATATTTTAGATAGCAAGGAGTTTATTAAACTTCACCGAAACAATCTGCAAGTTTCATTAAAATTTAATAAACTATCATCTTGTCTTTATTTTTAGTTAGCACCGTAAACACTTAAAGCTGTAAGCTAATGATAGTTATATAAGAGCAGATGCTGCTGGTGCAATAAGCTGTAGCTGTACGTCCAATGGATGCATGATCTGAATAGTCGACTAATCGCAAAAATAGTCGACTATCAAAATAATGGTTTGTGGCAGCCCTAGTGTGTGCATGTGCGTGTGCACATAGCGGCTCTTCATTCATGCATGTGATCACCAACCGACCTGTGGGTCCCTTACGTCACTCTGCGTTCCTGTCTGGGCTCAGGTTACACTTTCAGCCCCCCCCCCGTTCCCTCCCACCGTTTTTCTGCCCCCCCCCCCCCCCCCCCCCCTTTCACCCCTTGTTTTTTTTCCATGCGACCCTCTTTTCTTCTAGCCACGCCCCTCCTCTCCCTGCTGGCTCACTCCTGGATCTCCTTGCTACCAAACCTGGGAGGAGAAGACTGCAGACACAGGGGCTCTAACAACCAGCCCCAGACTGCTGTTCCTCTCTTTTGTCCCCCCCCCAGCATTCACTCCTGTCAGTTGAAAGCAAGACTCCATTTTGCAGTAGAGGCTCTGTGCACGTCCATGTGCTGCTTGCCCTCGTGGCCCTCTAACATTTCTTTGTGTCAGTGAAGCTTGCCGTCATCATGCCGGGCGACCAGAAAGGCCTCACTGCCTCTCACGTATTTCTTACCTGTGCTGTTTATAAAGAGAGCCCTCCATGTGTAAGGGGCTCGAGTCCTCTTGGTGTGACTTGAAGATAACTTTGGGCAGCGGTGAGTTGCACCCTGGCCCCTGTGCAGTTGTGTAACAGTTTGTTATGTTGTTGTGTTTCACAATAGGTATCCGGTTAGTGCTGCAGGCTGACAGCGAGCGGGTGACCTGTGTTCGATGTGTCCGTGAGATAAGGCAGGAGGGGCAGAGAGAGGTGTAAGGTTGCTGTTATCACTGCGACTTACAGCAACCGCCGCACGGCCGAGGAAGTAGCCTGTCTTGGTGTTTTGCGATGCAGGTTGCGCCGAGGCGTGGTCAAGGCACACCGGTTCGCTGATTGAGTTACTGTTGTTGTTTCAAACTCGAGTGTTATCTGATGAGTTGCTTAACAGTTAAATTGGATTTATTGACTACTTTTATGAGTTGTTTTTGGCTGCCGGCTGCCGGCTCGCCGCAGGGGGAAGTACAAAGTTGAGCTGGTGGAGGCTGCGTCCACACAAATGTGGGTACATGCAGCTGCAGTTTGTGTTGTTCTCTGAGCTTGTTGTGCGTCTTCTCACTGGAAGCAATCTCAGCACTGAGCTAAAGACAGTGAAGGATGTGATTCATAGGTGAAGCACAAATGTGCGTACTGGCCAGTGGATACGTGGAGATGAATTATTTAATGTTACAGATTCTATTTTGCTTTTACTTGTTTCTTTTAAAGCTCGACACGTGTTCTTTCTCTGCTGCTGCACTGACGTTTGTCTTACTCGAGTCTTGCCTGGAAGAAAGGATATTTTTCTGCACTTCTCTGAAGGAGTTACTGCAAACAAGCGTAACGCCACTGCAGATATGGCATCAGATATTTTTACTCTTCAGTCTTTATGTTTTCGGAGGAAGGGAAGTGTGTTCCTGTGATTACAAGTACAAGTTTAACTCGACCTGCAGCGTGAATCTGTAGTAAACGTGGTTCAGTAGTTTACTGGTTTTATAGGCGGCTCTGTGTTATAAGCAGCCACTTTGTTGATGTGTGATTCTGGTCGTAGGTTGAACCTGAATTGTTGACATGTTTTTCATGCTAACCATTAACCAAATGGTGAGTTAATGGTTAGCTCTCACCTGGGGAAATGGCGTGCTCAGGTGAGAAGTCGGTTTCCAATCAATGTACTGCAATAAATCTTCCCTATTTTGGGATTCAGGGTTCAGTGTTATTGACGTCTTTTTTTTAAATGGTGTGTGCATGTGCGTGCGTTGCGAGGAGGGTTCATGCATTTAGCTGCACGGAGCTCTGAGCCTGACGAGCGACTGAGAGCAGCGTGGTGCGCACAAGCTCGAGCCTGGCTGTGGGACTCACGTTCTCCTAAAGGAAAAGTCTAACCGAAACATTAACAGAGTGAATAATTAGCATGAATTATTACGAGCTTCCTTCATTCTGAGTACAGGGAAGAGTTTTTTGTGCTTTCTTTTTTTCTGTCACTAAAGTGTTTAAAGGATTTTTCATCGTCTGTCAGACGGCTGCCTTTGAATCAGCCGGTGCTGTTTATGTCCACCACCATCTGTTTTTAGGCCGTGATGGCTGCTGTTATGGCTGATACAGTCCATGCATAGTTAAATCGAGGGAGCAAATTAGGATTTTATGTCTCACAACTACTGAGTTTAATGGGCGTGCTCGTGAAATGTAAATGGGTGTGGCAACAGGGCAGAATCTGCGGTCAGCCGCCGTCCTCTGTGTCACCGTGTGACCCAGTAAATCACATCTCTTCCACTTTATACAGCAAGTCTGTTCATGTGAACTAAACACCTGCTCTGGTGGAGAAACATCCACGCTCTGTGCTTATTCCTGGCATTTGTGCTGCAGGCAGTTCAAAGAAACAGGACGTTTAAGGAGAACTGGCTGTGTTTATGAGGCTGGGGTGTAAATATGATGCTATATGGATGGCAAAGCTTTCTTTCCAGTAAATGTGTGCGAGCTGGTTTCTGTCGTGTGACAGCTGTTGGTTTGGATCCGCAGGTTTGCAAATGGCAGTGTTGTTGTTTTTGTGGCCGCTTTGCCGACCTGGAGTTCGAAACCTGCTTTGTCACGTCAACAACAGAAATACTGTTTTCATCGTTACACCTGTCTTGCACAATCAGAACGACGAAGTGTTTCTTCCTCCTGTAATTTGCCTTTAATGTGTTATTATGTGGAGCGAGAAACTCTCTGCACATCTCTCCCAAAGTTACTGTGTGCTGATGAATTCTCTACTCCTCTGATGCGTGCGCGGATGCGTTTGTCTAAACGTAAGCTTGTGTCTGCACCAGCTGAAGAGTGGATCGTTTCTGTTAACCTCGTGGCTGCTGCGCTCGATCAAACGCTGCTGTACAATAATACTGCTATAGCCGATGAGAGTGTGTGTGTGTGTGTGTGTGTGTGTGTCAGAGAGAGAAAGGCAATTGCGGAGAGTCTGGTTTTCGGACTTGAGCGGCCGCTTCGTGAATGTCTTTCTTCACCTTGATGCAGGTCGGCGCTGGTTTTGTGGCTGAAACTGGGAGAAAGAAGTTTGTACTGATGTTCACATCCAGTTGTTGTAATGCAGCTGCAAACTGAGGCCCTTTTGTCTGTTCAGCCTGCCACAGTCGGGCTAATTGATGTGAATTAAAGCCAAAGCAACATTTTCCAAATGAACAGCTCTCTGAAGGATGCAGATGTCCTGCGGACAGGTTTTCATCGTCGCCGTGACGACGGGGATGAATGTTATAGGCAAATATTGTGCTGCATTCACCTGACCTGTGCAGCACCCTCGCTTCAGTCACAAACACAGCATTTCCGGTATAAAGTCACAAATGAGCCGCTGCGTGCTGCAATGTGTGAGAAACGACATCCATGGAAAATTTTCAGTCATCTGTGAAAACTGATTGTTCTGTATCAGAAGTACATTTGAACATTTCTGATTAAAAGAAGATTAATCAAGAAGTAATGAGCTTATATTAATTGAAACGTGCTTGTTTCTTATGCGCTTCCCTCTGTCTGTCCTTTCAGTCTGCTCGAGCAAGGACATCCGGAATAACGTGACCAACCTCCAGTCATTGGAGAACTGCACCATCATCGAGGGCCACCTAAAAATCCTGCTCATGTTTAAGACCAGGACGGAGGACTTCCGCGGCCTGAGCTACCCGAAACTGCGAGTGGTGACGGACTACGTGCTGCTGTTCAGGGTCTACGGCCTCGAGACGCTCAGCGATCTGTTCCCCAACCTGACGGTGATCCGCGGCAACAACCTCTTCTTCAACTACGCTTTCGTGCTTTACGAGATGCTGCAGATGAAGGAGATGGGCCTGTACAGCCTCATGAACATCACCCGGGGCGCCGTGAGGATCGAGAAGAATCCGGACCTGTGTTACCTGGCCACTCTGGACTGGTCCAAGATCCTGGACTCGGTGGAGGACAACTTCATCGTGGCCAATAAGAATGAGAGAGAGTGTGGAGACGTGTGTCCAGGCATAGCCCAAGGTCAGACCATCTGCCCTCAGAGCACCATCAACGGACACTTCAGGGGACGATGCTGGTCACAGACTCACTGCCAGAGAAGTAAGTGTTTGTGATCAGTCTTTAAACGTGCGCACACGATGATTCCTGCGTTCTTAGTGTGAGCAGCCAGGGGTCGTGGCCACGCCCTCTGATCAGCATTCGATGTGTGCAAGTGATCCGTAATTACAGGATCGGGATCTGCTCCGTGTGCGGAGGGACTCGAGTGAGATGCTGAGTCAGAAAACAGGAAACTCTAAAGCAGGCATTATGGGATGTAATGCCCTTTTAGAGCTGAGGTGAACGTTTGTTATAAAATTGTTTTGTTTTAATGTTTAGTAAAAAAGTAACAAAACCAAAAAAACATCTGTGGGTTTGCTCAGCGCTGCAGCCGCTCGCTCGTTCCTGCCATAAACACAGAGATCGTCCTCTATTGTAAGACTCGCTGAGAGGATGCTTATTATTTTGAAGGCGATTATAGCCTGTGTTGGTTTTTATTTTTTTAAACATTTTTCTTTTCTGTCTTGTGTCTGACGGACAGGCTAGCCTTCAAAGCGTGCCAGCCTCGGCCGTGTTTATACTCCAACATCGACCGCTGCAGCTGGCCTGTAGTCCCGCCTCCTCGATTGTCTGCCAGGTCTTACTGTCAGGAAAATAAGACAGGAAGTGCCTTTCTCCACGTCTCAGTCTTCCTCTCAAACATGATAGTTTGACTTGAGCAGATCGTTCACGACGCTGGATGTTTAAAAGGAATGGGACGTGGCTGCTATCAGTTTTATTTAAACTCACAGTGCAGCTTTTTACTGTGGCAAAGGTTTGAGATGATGATGTTGGCCTGTGCGCAAGTAATCCCAGAGCTGCCCTAACGGTGCTTTCCTGAATAAGCTGGAAGTCATAAATTCCGAGTTTCCAGTCAGAAATTTTGTGGAACGCCACTCTCAGCAGACCAGCGTCGTTCCAATCCAAGATGGCGGCGCTGAATCTAAACGAAATGAAAACTGTAAACTCTCTGACTCATTAAAGATGTCACGTGCACAGCAGCGAGCAGGTTTGGTCCATGAATGTGTTTTGTTGTTAGTGATGCCCGAATGGCTCCACCTCGCCAAGCGCCAAAAGGAATTCTGTTTCCTGGATTTTTTTGGGAGACGCTAACGTGACATCACTCCCGAACTCTGACATCCGAGTTTGGAGGTACATAAGTGCTGACACACAGATTTTTAAACAGCCTACCTGCTGTTCAAAAAGACGAAGGGCTGTCTCTAAAGGAGGAGGAGGAGGTACTCAAAATGTTGACCTGAGGGTCCAGGATGAAATAAATAAGGACTTTGTTTTTTTTTATGCACTGTGAGTCATGTGATCAGTCCAGTAGAATCCATATTTACTGCACAGCTGATTAGGTTTACCCTGTATACTCTAAATAAAAGTCAAACAGCTGTGTCCATTTAAAAACAGCACAGACAAAAAGCCCACTGACACGGACGTGAGCACATCTGTTGCGTCAGGGCGCAGGTCTGACGCTGCGCTCTGCCTAATGTGACCGACACCAGTTTAGTGAAGAGCTGGGTGTCAAAGCCGGAGCCATTTCTAGAATATGATGCAGTGCTGCCTGCAGCAGCGTGTGTGTCACACACAGGGCTGATACCTGAACGCTGATGTATGGCTGATATGCTGCTCTGCTCTAAACGAGAGCTACATCGCCACAGGCGTGTTTTCAGCCTACAGGAGCTGCAAACACGTGCTCGTCTGTTCTCTTAAATATTACAAGCCGACGTGCATCTGCAGCCGTAACGATAACAGCAGCGCAGTATCAGCAGTGCGTTTTGTATCCGTTCGATACTGATGCAGATGTGGCTGCAGATCCGCAGCGTGACGGAGAAACTAATGAGGGCTTCTGTGAATGAACGCTGGCAGTTTACGAACTTGGACATGTGCGAGCGTAGACACATGCACGGGTGCGGAGCAGAGGAACATTAGACGGGGCATTAAAGTTTATGTGTGAGTGGAAACTGTGGGGTTGTTTTTGTTGTGTTTTTATAGGGTTGCAGTGGCCTTAGGTAAGAGCCAGAGAGAGCCTGCATTCCTCTGATCTTACACTGCTGTGTGTGTGTGTGCGCCCCTAAATGACCTGTTCAAGCCGCATGTATGACCTCTGAGGTTCGTAGCCCAGTGCTGTTTGTGTGTTTCTGGTGTGCGTGTTTAGTTTGTTTGTTCGTATGTGCAGCTTCAGACGTGCAGCTCTGCTACAGTAGTTTCTCAGTCGGTTGCTTTCTGCACGAACAGTCTGTGTTTCCAGCTGATGCTCTGGAGTCCTGCAGCGATTGGCAGGTTTTCTGCACCTAGTTTCTACCTGCAGCTCCGTGCAGAACCCTGCGCTATAAAACATAAAGTCAGAGTAACCGTGTCTCTGCTGAGGGTTTTTAAGTAAAGACAAAAAAATCTCTGACAGTGCTCAAGTATGGGATTGGCAGGAAGACGAATGCAGCTCACAAACACACCTCCTGAAAGGAAACGGAAAGGGTGTCGGATCAGTGGTGTGTAGGCATGATGATAATCTGTGCACCCACATGTTTCACCCAAGATAAGTAAAGTGACGACGTACACGGACCTGCTTTGATTTGGAACTTTTTCATCTGAGCTTTGTTGATTTATTGAAACGTGCAAACTGTGTGAAAATGCAGTATTTTTTACACCACTTGAACTTTATTAGACAAGCCTGTCGAATCCTGTTAGTAAAGATTTTTATTTTTAAACCTGCCATTTTTGCTTTCGTGCTCCAGTTTCCTCAGATTTTTTTTAAGGACACTTAAATGCTAAGATGTGCCCTACCTCAGATTCAGAATCGCACACGGTTGTTCTGTAGTTTCATTTTTGTGACAATATCATTTTAAAAAACGGTTCTTTGCTAAGTTTTCTGTTATGCGTGGACATGACACCGTTTCATGCCTCGAGTCGGGCGCCTTTCTGTGGTTAAACGATTCTGTGGAAAATAGTCAGGACTGGACTGAAAATGGGTAGAAAAGCTGAAAATGTCCAAAAGAAAATGTTGAAGGAGCTCCACGAGGCCCGGAGAACTACTCCTCAAGACCACCTTTAAAAAAAGAAATGACACGAAAGGGGCGACTCAAGACTTTTGCACAGAAGTGTAGAATAAATATCACTCGAAAGTGGTTTAAATTCCCCCAGAAAAGTCAGAAGAAAGCTGTTTGACTGAGAGGAGACACAGATATTCACAGGTGTCTGAGCTGAGTAAGGAAAAGGAGGTAAAGCGAGCGGAAACAAAGGAACAGTCAGCGACGAGCGAACGAGGGAACAGGAGCAAACAGTCGATCTCCTGTTTAGATAAGCTCTATCTGCTGCCGAGGCCTGGCACGCTGCGTTCAACCACACCAGCCTGCGCTCTGCTTGCACAACTCGCACACACAAAAACATCCACACAACCAGGAGGATGGAAAGCTTTTTGGGTCAAAGTTCACTCTGCCCACGCTTTGTTGTTTGCTGCCATTGTTTTCAGATACACGCAGCTAGTCACGGCTTCATCTCGTAGCGACAAACGGATTACCCGTGCCCCTTCGAGGCCACCGCAGGTTAAACCCGTAACGGTGTTTCTAAATGGATCCGACTGCGTCATCTGAAATGACCTTGTGGTCCTCCTGACCAGAGTCGAATTCAGGTTGGACATCGCCCAGCAGCGGTGCTTTCAACTTTGTGACACAGGCGTCTAAAAACCAGTAAAAAGCTGTGAGAGAAGCAGCTGCAGCACTGTGCACGCAGGTGTTTTCACTGGTAGTAAAACAGTGTAGAGGGGATTTTAGCGTGTCGCTGTAGGCATGTGTAAGCTGTACGCTTTGTTCTTTGCAAAAGGGGGAAAAAGCCAGTGTGAGGTTTCAGAGTTAACCAAGTTGGTGTCATTTTTCTGTTTGTGTGTGTTTATTGCCAGAGTGGTGTCCTGGCAACAGTGCACCAGGTATTTTTGTACTTAGAGACTTCAGAAGTTACTTTGCACATACAGATGAGAATGAGTACGAATGTTTGCTCATGTGTCACAGTGTTTCTTTTTAAAAAATGAGTGTTATATTGGATTCATGTGAAGTGTTTTGTGCACTGAGCATATGAGTGTCTGTGATGCTGTCTCAGCTGCAGCTCGTGGGCCTTTTCCTCTGATATTTCCATCAGTTTTACTTCTCATGCGATCAAATGAAGCCGGAGCGTCGGTCGGGACACGGTCCAGATCGGGGGGGCAAAATAAACAGAGCAAAGCAAACATGGCGGGGCCTTTCAAGTGTGGCTCCCAGGTACACGCACAAACACACACTCGAAAGCCACAAACACACTTTTGCCAAAGAGGTGAGCGGCCCAGTTACAGGCGGCTACAGAGAGACAGAAATGACGGTATTAAGGATGGAGGTGCTCAACCGAGCGCCGCTCGCCGGCCTTTGTGAAAGCGTCTCTGCCTGACTCTCCTCTCTGTCTCTCGATCCTTCTCAGCTGTTTTCAGTTGTTTCTAATGAAAGGTAAACGAAGGAGTTTTCCTGCAGCGGCTGTTCGTAATTAGCTATTAAAGTCAGTGACACGGAGACGACGTGGATACGAACACAAAGGGACCGAGTGTCAGTTCTGTTAAAAGCTTTAAGGGAACAAGGTGTGTGTGTTTTTTATCTATGTTTCAATGGTTTGTGTTGACACATGTAGAGTGTCAGTGGTGCATATCATTTCAGGTCATTATGGAGCTGTGCAGCAGAAAGCTGCTGCCCTGCTGGAGTATCAGTTTATAACCTTCCCGTGTGGATTCAATGCAAACTGTTACAACTCTTACGTGCGTTCAGATGCTTCGTTAAATCGGACGCGTCGCCGATCTGCGAAGCGACAACCTTTGCACATTTACTGAGTCACTGCTCTCAACACACAAGCCTCCATCTGGAGGAGGAGGCGAGTTGTTTGTCTTATATGCCTGCTGCGTTCCAGTCACCTGTCGAGCACACACACACACACACACACACACACGTTTGCTTTCCCTCTGTCAACAACAGTTGGGACGAGTGTACCACGAGGAGGGAAAAGAACAAATGTGTGGAGTAAATACCCGAAGGCCGTGTTTGTGTTAAAACTGTTTGGGAGATGCAACCAAATAATCAGTCAGGAGTCCCCCGGGCGACGTGAACTGTGACCCAGATGTTTTCTCCTCCTCTCCCTCACTGGAATTAGCTCGGCTGCCTGGAAGTGGTTAAATAAATAACTTGTACACAGTAAGACGAAGCAGAAAGTGGAGGATTTGCCTGCGCTTGTAACATACGGTGGTATTTGCGTAATGCGCTGTTTTATGCATCTTGCCGAGCTCTAAATGGTTAATCTCAAACGCCGAGAGTTTCTGAAGGTTTCATTTATTTGCTTCACAGAAGATTACAGCCAAATGTCCAGTTTTCTAGACGCTCTCTTTAGTCCTGAGTCCCGACTCGCTGCGACTCCAATGATTAAACCGAAGATGGTGTTTTGTTCATCGCCAACGATAGGACACAAATAACAACCAGTTCTCGATTAAAGCACGACTGAGGCCGTCCTGATAGTGAAACAAATCGGAGCGCTTCGCACGTGTTCTCGTTTTTCTCTCGTTTGTTGCCATAGAAACGGGAACGCTTCTCTCCGACGCTCTCTGTTTGCGATAGTTAAAGCTTCCCCGTCGTGGCTTGCATTACATCAGTACACGCACTCACTCGCTGTAGTGATGGATTACCATTAATATCTTATAAGGGACAAAGAGTGCAAGAGGCAACACTAAGAGAGGAGGAAGAGGGAAGCACAGAGACAGACAGATGGGAGAGGTAGCAGTCGAGCTCCTGCTTTCCTCCCCGGCAGCTTGCATCCTTGTTAACAAATCCAAATTAACTTTGATAAGCTGGCATCAGTTCTGTATGTGCATGTGCAAGTGTGTGCGTGTGTGTGTGTGTGTGCACACTTCCCTCAGCCTCCATTTGTGCGTTCATGAGTACAGAGTAGTGCTAGCTGAGCACCCTGGGGGATCAGGAAAACTCCTCCCTCTCCTCTCTCTGCTTGCTCATCAATGGACTTGGACTTCCACATCCTGCTACACACACACACACACACACACACACACACACACACACACACACACACACACACACACACACTGTGTACTGGTACAATTCCCATAGACACATGCACAAAAAATACGTGGCTGCAGACTAAGCACACTGACACCGCTGCCCACGTCATGAGCCTGGCTGCTAGCAGAAATGGTAGTAGCTCATATAGTGAGGAGAGGGCGGGGCTTCTGAGGATACGAGCCTTCATGGCTACTGCTTTCTTGTTTTGTTTTTAAACTCACGTTTATCATTTGTTAAATCAGTGCAGCTGGAGACCAAGAAGGAACTTGACGTCATCTTTAAGGACAACAGTGGTTTATCCGCTTAATGTGTCACTCGAATGTGTTTCCCTGTGTAGGAAAGCCTGCTGGCAAGCAAACAGTTGTTGCAGCCTGCGCGTCTGAAGGGACTTCCTCATTACTTCCTGCCTTTGTCCTGAAGTACTTCCTACTGCTGTACAGCTCCGGGGAAAAGCTGGAGAATTGAAGGAAGGGTTATGTACTTGTGAGGGTGGTGGATGGAAAGGGAAGATCAGTCAAATGATCATAGCCCTGCAGAGAAATGCTGCATTTGCTGTGTTTTGGCCGATCAGGTGACAGCTGCTTCTAGCTCTGACATCAGAAACACATTTGTTAGTGAGTATTTTCTATTCTACGGTGGTCCTGAGGGGTCAAACGGCGAAAAAGGCTGCAAAAGCAAGCAGATGATGAATATATCACAAATACATAAGTAGGAAAAAAAACGCATCGAAAGCGTTTTTGGGGAGATGCTAACATGCTAACAGTAAACGTGTGTCTGCAGTATTTCATAAATCATCATTGAGACTTGTACCGATGAACCTTCAGCCTCTTCAGTGTGTTTTGGTCTTTGGGTTTATGTCATCTGGTCCGTCACGTTAATGTGCCCCCAGAAACACCGTTGTGTTTTGTCTGCTTTTTGCAGCACTTTTCTCTGCTTGCAGTTTGACCTTTCAGGGCCACCATCCATCCCCTCGCTCTGAGTTTTCACATCACTGCTAAATGTTCTGCCTTTAAACCCCAAACAGGTTCGCAGAGCTGGTCCAGAAAATGAGGCCACCCTCCTGACATCCTCACACACCATGTCTTCGTTCCAAATATCTAAAACTCACGTTGGCCGTCATAAATAGAACCGTATAAATACTGGCAGCAGTAAAACTCGCCGTGTTCAACAGTAGCCCGCCGTCATAGAGTTGTCCCAACGTGCTGACAGGTGACAAATATAACCGCAGTACATTGTAACAATTAACATGGCGCTGACATTTCCTTCTGCTCAGTGGAGGCTGCTTTGACCTTTAACCTTAAATGTATTGGTACTAAATGATTGCTGAAACCAACTTTGTTCTGTTTTCATGCATTAGCGGTTTGCTTTTGATGCAACTTTGGAAAATTCTGATTGCAACGACCATGAGAGACGACTTTATTCATATTTATGTCTGAAGGACTTTTGTCCTTCTTTTACATTTTCCAGTCACGACGCAGCAGACATGTCAGGCTCATCTTTGGGTTTTGGACAGAAATGTACATTTGCTCAGTGTCAGTGAAACAGAGCTGAGGACAGAAACCAGGGTGACAGCAGTAAAGCACATGACAGGCTGCCCTGGTTGAAAAGAAATACATTTAGCGTTACTGCACCGACAAGACAAACGTGGTCATTTTGTTCTGCACTGCTTGGATACAAATACATGCAGAATTGCAGTTTTAATTCTCGTATTTCCAAACAGACGTGCAACATTAAATCTGAAGTATTTTTATATAATCGGGTCCTGATAACAGTCAGTTCCTCCCTACGCCATCGACGGCTTTCGAAGAAGTCCCGGGTTCCTCAGCCGCAGCAGATGCAGCACCTACCTGTACATTCATTAACTCGCTGTAAAAACAAACACTGCTGGCTTCAGTGGAGCATAGATCCTCTGTGTTCATGCATACGTGATCTGAGAAAGTCCTGCTAGGGGCTATTAGTGCGTGCTGCGTTTGCGGTACGTGATGGTTATGCTCTGTTAAGTACTTGGAATTTCATGTCTTGCTTTGAGGTGGTAGAGTGGCTCGACTGAAGGGGTCGGGTGAAATGTTTGGACATTCAAAATTCCCGAGTTTTTTTTTCTTTCTTTTATCACCTCCTTGGGAAAGTACCGTTTCCCACAGTTTGAGAACTCTGTTTGATAATAAATGCATGCGCCTTGATTCGCTGTAGCAAAAAAAAGAAACCTCAAAAGTCAGTGCTGGAAATGAAACTTTGTTTCTCCTAAGCTGAACTCGTTTGTCCTCATGTGACCTCGCCATCCTTGAAGTTCCTTCCAAACCCAACTCTTTCCACTTTGCTCTGTCCAGACTCGGATCAGTCACTTCTCATGTCCTTGGCCTTAAAGAAATGCCTCTTTCCTTTAAACTGTTTAACAGGTTTCTGTTAGGGCAGAAAAACCCAGAGTGTCCTTCAGAGTCCTGCCGTACCCAGGATGTGTTAAGTGTCTGTGAAGGGAGCATTGACGGTCAGCCTATTAAAGACCCCGGTCACTCAGGCTTGGAGACTATCAGCAGATAATTGGCAACAACTGGTCACAAATTAAAAATTTGTATTCCGCGACCGACAAGTGGCGAGTGGTTCCTAGAAGTGGCTGGCTGTTGCTAGGCGAAATAGGTTGCAAAGTGCGCCAAAAGCCTCTGATTGGTTGGTAGCAGATTGCTCTGTTCACCCACATTTTGCTTGTGGTTAGTGTTTGCACAGAAATCGACGTCTTCCACGCAAAGTGGAAACTTGAAGTGTGGTCAAACTGGTGCCTCCTCGCTGCACCCAACACGTTTCAAACGGGACAACTTTTATTTTGAAGGAGAACGTTTTCTGTTTCCTGTTCGTGTCATACTTTTCACGCTCGCTACAGCTAGTTGGCAAGTGTTTGCAGACACACCTTCTGTGCTACAGATTTCAACTGCAGGTGAGCAGCAACCTGCTAGCAACCAAAGCAAGCTGAAAGTGGTTTCCACCGTAAACCTCTTTGTGACCAGTTTCATCTGGTGACTGTCAGAAACCATCCGCCAGCTTTTCGTCAACTGTTTCCATAGTGACCCGGAGTTGCCGGAGGGTCACTGACCGGTCTCCCGGCCTGGGTGATTAGCAGTCAATCTGTCAGCAGCGTCCAGCAATGGTTTGCCAACCAGTCAAAGAAAACGCATTTTTCCCTGTCGACCGGTCGTTAGGCCTCTGTGTCTGAGGTCAAAGCTGACACTTCTGTAACTTCAGATGAGTTAGTAACTGCAGAGGAGGATCACTGGGAGACTTTGGGACCACCGAGGTTGGGGGTGAGCGTATATAGAGGCAACAACACGGACACATAAATGGGTTCATGAGCACACT
The DNA here is from genome assembly GCF_041146795.1 of Maylandia zebra. Classification (NCBI taxonomy): domain Eukaryota; kingdom Metazoa; phylum Chordata; class Actinopteri; order Cichliformes; family Cichlidae; genus Maylandia; species Maylandia zebra. The sequence goes on along the minus strand of NC_135188.1, from coordinate 1,512,080 downwards.
GCAGTGTGACTCACAAAGACGGGAGGTGCCAGTGTGGAGCGGTGCACGCGTTCCCGGCCGCGGCGCTTAAATGCAGACACGCTGGAAAAAGTATTGTTGTTTTTTTGTCATCCTCCTCTTCACAACCACAGTGACTTCCTGCACTTTTCATATCTAAACTTAGTCATATTTTTCCAGGATGATTTATGAAGCAGTGTAAACTTCCTGATTTCACTGGCATCCTTATATTATTCAGATGAGCAGAGCTCCAGAGGAAGCTGTGCCATTAAAGGTTGTAGTAAAGTTTTCCATATTTAGAAACCCAGCAGCTCACCCAGTTTGCGGTGGCTTCATCACCCCTGCTCCGAGTACGTCGGCTGGCACGGGTCCAATGTGCAGACTTTCCTCTGGCCTGCACCTTCCACCACTTTTCTGTTGAGACTTGTAGCATCGGGAGCTCGTAGAGGCCGTCTGCCCGAGTCATCGCGTAACACGTCTGATAAGAAATGTTTACGCAGAAACAAAAGTGGGTGACACGCTTTAACGTTCACATGAATGCAACCTGTAAGATAAACTTCGGTGGCACCGGTGTTCGTGTCGTCACGCCGCGCTTTAGCGTTGGGCCTGCTTCCTTCAGACTTGTCAGTCCTGATGATGTCATACGGATCCAGTAGAATAAAAGTAGTCCTGTCCGTGAGGCCGCTTGGCGCCTTTTGTCATCTTTACTGCCAGCCTGATAGCTTGAACAGCAATATAAATTTGCTTTTCAAATATAACTACGCTTTGATAACCACGTGTCTTCTGTCGATAGCAGAGTGGTGACGGTAACAATGGCTGCTGCTGTCTCCCTGTTATCTCAGAAGTGCGAGCGGTTGCTGTCGTATGCATTGCACTTGACCGTCTCTCCTCGAGCTCTTGCTACACTCTGATGGCCCCTCTGCCCTCGAGACGAGTGAAAGCAGTGTCCAGATATCTGGTCTGTATAAGAGATAACAGCTGAGACGGAGCACTAAAGAGGACAAAAATCTGTTTTTGCTTCCTCTCCATTTCTCTTCACTGCTTCTGATGCTCCACCTTATGGCCAGGATCCTCCCTCTGCACCTCCTCCCTTTTCCCTTTCTTCTCCTTTCTGTCCCCCGTTCTTTTACTTTGTACTCTCCCTCCTCTCCCTCTCCCCTCCCTCTCTCCTTGCACGCTGTGGTATGCAGACATGCAGGAATTTCTGGGCCTCAAAATGATAGACCAAACTTGTCAGCCCTGGCTCCTGTTACTAAAGATGGCTGCTTGGCAATGTGTTTGCCGGCGATTGGTGCGCGTCTGAGTTACTCCCCATGTGATTGGCTGTAACGTGTTTGTCCACAGTTCGTGTGTTGTTGGCAGAAGCAGTTTGCGAGCGCTCGGTGACTGAAAGCCTTTTCTTCTGCTTTCTCTGCGGCTCGGTTGCGTGTGTGATTTAGGATCACATGTGCTGCTGTGTGTTCTTGCACAGAGCATCTCACCGCTGGGTTTAGGTGTAGTGCAAAGGTCGTGTCAGTTATGCCTATAATAACATGACCCCATTGAGTTACTGCACAAAGATGAGAAAAATACTGGATTTTAGAAAAGTACATTTTTAGTTTTTGTGCAGTTCTATCAGCAAACACAGCGACGCACACGCATCATTTAGTCATCACTTAATGACATTCTCAAGATACATTTAACAGTAGTCTAACAAAGTAAGAAAAGTTGTATTTATAAAGCACCTCAGAGCCACTGTGAGAGATAAAGTTGTGTTTTAGCAGCTTTTTAAGCCACAGATCTCTGAGTCGGTGGGAGGCAGATCAGAGTCCGCTGTGGCAAAATGCTGCGTCTCCAGTGGGTGTAAGCCTTGACCACCAGACCTCAGGGACCTGTGGGGATGATTGGACATGTAAAGCTCTAAAAGTCCAAACCAGCATCTTAAAGTGGGAGGCCAGTGTGAAGAGTTTGACCTGTCGTCATGTGTTGAGTTAAATCAACTAAAACAATGATACAAAATCTTGTTTCTTTTGTTTAGATGGCTGTGAAAAAACCTTGAGTCATGTTCAGGGATTTATTTAGATTAGATTAGATGAAACTTTATTAATCCCTCGGGTGGGTTCCTCCGGGAAATTCAGTTTCCAGTAGCAAAGCACCGAAAGAAGTTGCATGTTACAGATACATTAAGGGGAATGAGAGTAAGGATATAAGCATAAATACACCATATATACACATATACACATATATAGATACAGAATATACAATATGGATAAAATATGTCACACATTTATGATGAAATGTGTGACAGCAGCAGCTTGTATACACTACTACCACCTAACATTGTGTGTTTGAGATTTAAGCTTTCACATTGACTGACTACAACTGCATGTGAGGCCTTCAGGAACATCTGTAGATTTCAGCTGCACATCTGCATGACACCGTGTTTACACATGCTTTGAAATTTGGACACCCTGGAGAAAAGAGCGGCTGTCATGTCTTCTTATGTTGTAGTTTTGCTCTTATTGCCTCCAAAGTCAAACGTAAGCAAAAACCAGCTTTTCCACCATCTGTTGTGTTGCTGGATTAGTTATGTCAAAGCAGCAAAGCCACTTTTTAAACAGCCTCTGCACTTATATATACTGACGATGACATTGAGTAGTGCTCGTTGCTTGCTGCTTAATTTAGATTATGAACTAGTGAGCTAGTCTCTTACGATGAATGTGCGCGTATCACCCGCAGAGTGACGTCCGGCCCAGCTGATGTTTAGCGTGCTCTAGCCTCGTGAAGGCATTGTTGCGACTAAAAAAGGTTGTGCACTGTGGCGCTGCTCGCAGCCTGTCACTCATGCATGCTGCAGTGCGCCGCACACACCTGTGGTCTGCTGGTATTTTGGATGAAGAGCGATGCACCTGTGTTCCTGTGCGTGCACTGAGCCTGTATATCATCTGTCCTCGTGTGATTTGTGTCTTGACATGAACGGAGTGGAATGAGGATCTTTTTTTTCCCCGTGTGGAATTTGCCGTCATGTGCTGTCAGTTTCCCACTTTTAGTGTGTGATGTGTAGCAACATCTGACCTACAGACTCTGAGAACCAGGTGGAACCAGTATTTCCAGCGTGTGGACAACAAGCATGTGATCCTGTAAATCATATCAATCATGAGCGAGGAGCGGCGCACATTAGCGGACACATGACAACAACAACACCGTCCGTCAGCGGGCCACGAGCCAGCGAATCCAGTACACAAACCACCATTTTGGAGCTGCTGTTTCCTCAGTGTGGCTGCTTCTAAAATAAGAAACCCAGGAGGGGAAAAGCTCTCCAGTGAATCCTTCTGTAGTTTATACTGCTGCTGTTTTTACACGATACATGGTGCTGGGATTGCAAAATGAGTGTGAAGTTCAAGCTGTTCCTTTGACAAATGGCTTTGCTTGTTTCCCACATAAAATATAAGCCCCCAGGAGGAATGCTGGGTTAAGTCGCCTTTATCGCCAAACATCTCTCTTCCTGCTGCCTGCCTCGACCAATAACAGCAGAGCGAGGGGGGGCTGGTTCCACTGAGCTCATGGGGGACAAGGATGCAAGTTTGCGAGCTGAGTTTTAATGTCCATGTGCAAATATGCGAGCAAGGCCAGAGCTGCGTCCCATTGGCTGTTTTTGTGCCTCTTTTACTCCCAGGAGGCAAGAAAGGGAACACTGAGGTACTGGGCCGGGGCTAGAAAGAGGGCGATGGTCGGCATTACCACAAAGGAGGTGGAAGCGTTGGGACGGGTTCCTGTTTGTCGGTTAAAGCAGAAAATAATCTGTTGCACCTGCGACAAATATTTTACCTCATGAAACTTTGTACACTGGTTGTTTAATATTGAAGACGATGCTGCGTCAGTGGAGCAGCCTGCGACTGCATGGACGTCCACCAGCGTCCTTCTGAACATCGACGGTCCCTCTGATGCAGCTCGGAGTCTGTGCGCCTTCAAGGTCGCCTCTGCGGTTGCGACCCCTCTCGTTATTGGATAGCAGTGATGGATGTGGAGAACAGCTTGGATGACAAACTCAGCTCCTAGTTGTCTTCGACTGGACGTATGTCTGTAGGAGGCACTGTCTGGCGCTATACTGCACGTGCTGATTGAGACAGATGCTCTCGGCTCTTTGTCTCACGTATACCGCTGACGGAGATAAATGAGTCAGTAGCTACGACACATGGAGCGTCTCGCCAGTTCAAGATGATCGTATCTGCATGGTGGCTGTTTGTTTGATCTTTAGGAGAAATACTGAAATTGATCTTTATTGGAGTTGAAATAATTTTGACATTTTGCGTTTTTTTTTACAGGGTAAAGTTGATTTAATTTGACTGAATCTTATAATAACACTAATAATTATGTTTCCTATTTTCATTAAAGCCTTTATGGCTGAATTGTAAAGCAAACCAAACTGATGTTAGTTCAGCTACCAGCTGAACTGATTCATGTCAACATTAAGTTTCAGCTCATTGTAAATCTTTTTACTCTTGTTTTAGAGCCAGCTCCCATTTCTTAGTATTTTGCGTCAGAGGAGCCAGACTTTCACGAGGGTTTTATAAAGTTTTTCTTTGTACGTCGGCTGCTTTTCCATTCATGTTCAGTCTAGTCCTTGTACCTGACCGTTTTCATAGAAATGCTTATGCACTCGCTTATGAATCTCTCAAGCATAAAAAGACACCCAACCTAAGCAATGAACCAGTGTTGTGTCTGCACACAACCGATAATTTAGCAAAGAACCGGTTTTTAATTGTACGCAAATAATTTGTTCCATTTCTGCCAAAGACAACAGTTTAAAAGACATAAAGCAATGTTTTTGCACTAAGCATATCTCAGATTCAAGGAAGCAGCACAAATGAAGGGCAGAAGAGTATCTGAAGGTCACAGGAAAAACATCCAGCATCAGAAATGTGCTACGAGGAAGGGCGGCAACATTGTTAACGCAGTAAAACAGACAAACCTGGATCAAAAATAAGTAAATAAATCAGCCATGACCTCCACATTACTGAAGCAGTGTGAGATCATCTCGACAGAGACGAGAAGAAAAGGCGGCCAACATCCAACAAAGAGCTCTGAACGTCCTCTCACAGAAAGGCAAAGAGCGCTCGTCTCACAGAGTTCACGCTTATATCCTGTCTTTACATGCAGGTTTGAATAAGTGGCTGCACCTATCTTCTATTTTCCTAGTAAAATATAAAGAAATGAGCGCCGGCGTTCTGGTCTCACAGTTCTGTGTACGGCGAGGATGATACAGGACGGTCTCCTCTGTGTTACGTTTGGTCAGCCTGTCGACAGGTGAACTCGGCCGCGGCTGCTGATGTCATCGGTCAGCGGCACCTGTTTACGGTCTCCCCTCGACCGCTCAGACGCTCCCCTCTGTGCTGATTTAATTTAGTCCTCATTCTACTTTTTACTGTTTACCTCCGCCTGTCCAATGTTCTGCGGCGGAGAATCACATCTGTTGTACAGCGGCGTTGTGGTGTCGAAGCGAGTATCATATTTAGAAGCTGGCCGCAGAAGCTCGGGTTTTACTGCAGACTAAAAACTCATTGAACACTTTGTTCTTGCTTATTTTGTTACGCCGCGAGCAGCCAAGCGAGCTGCGTGCTTCGCGAAGCTCGTCGCTCACGTTTTTCCCATCGCTCCCCGGCGACGGGCGCTGGAGCGGTTTATATAAAAAGTGCACTTCCACAAACTTCTCCCCGCGCATCACATGCGAACGTTCTTCCTCCCGCTCACACACGGATCTGCACACCAGCAGCATTTCTTAGAATAACAGCGGTGCAGCAGCCAGCGGAGCTGCAGGGCGCCGGGCTCCTCTGTTTGCTCTCATCGTGTTTGTTTTGGCAGCAGCTCGAGAGAAAATTCTTGTCTTTCATTGTTTGCTACGTTTGTGTGTAAATCTGCTTCGTGGTTCAGTTACTCTAATGTGTGATGTTACGCTCACACCTCCACTTAGGAGCGCGATGTTGTTCACGCCGCTGGCCTTGGTGCGGTATATTCTGAGCCAGTTGGGGCTCGAGGATCGTTGGTTGGATGGAGTCTGGCTGAAGTACGTAAGCTGTCGTTTTCAGTCTGTCACAGGGAAAAGACAGAGCCGAGTTTAGGAGCTCAAGCGTGGACTCTGGTGCTTATTTCTTAGAAATGCTCTCGCTGTATGACTGCAACGTGCCGTGTTATAATAATAGGATCCTGTGAAGCACGTTCCTTACACTGAATACAGTGTTTGCCATTCGGGTCTCTCAGCATTCAGCACGATGAGAGGATGGAAACCAGTAAAGTAGTCGGTGTACACTGGAACACGAGGCTGCAGTAACATTGAGGTCAAATCCATGCTTGAGTGAGACTCGCTGGGATAAACAGGCTGCTGTTGCCTCAGAAATTAGGCCCAGTTCACCAGTTTGTGCTACAGAGAAATAAACTGGTGTGTTTAAACTGCAGTGTTGAGTTTTCAGAGCGTTTTCGTCTCTTGGTAACAACAGGCATAAATAACAATGTCAGCTCGGCTTCTCCCTGTTTACCTCTGGCTGCTGTGTTTCTCTGTGCACCACCCACACACCCACCCACCCACTCACTCCCACTGACGGTTGGAGGGGGCCTCTGCTGACAACACCTGCACCTCCAAGGATGAGCAGGGCCTCTTCAGCCCCCCCCCCCCCCCCCCCTCGTGTTGTATGTGCTGTGTTCTTTATTCTTTTGTCCTTCACGCTGGTATGAATTATTATTTCTGTGCACGCACACACGCACACACGTATGGTGTTATGACACAAACAGGTACTCCTTTGTGGATTTTGTTCCCCCAGCCCAGGCCCCTGAAGGGACACCATGTGCCTCAGTCTGGCTTAAGATCCACGTTAGGCCCAGACTGCAGCTATAAGAGAGGCGAGCACCTCCAGTGTTGTTGGAATAAAGTCGTAGACGAATTAAAGAGCTCGTTTGCAGGTGTCCAACACGCACATGTAGATTTGTACCAATCTGGAGTTTAAAACACTTTCTGTCATTTCCAAAGACTCACTTATTTTGATTGTGCAACTCTTATTTCACTCTGATTTTACAGAAGAGAGGATACCGTGTCCTTTATTTATTAGAGGTGGGAATCACCAAACATCCCACGATACGATATTATCACAATACTTAACGCACGATACGATATTATTGCAATTTTAAAAAATATTTTGCGATATTCAGATTCTGTCCATAAAGGTAAACTTCATCAATATTAATTTTATCTAATAACAAAGTCTCACACTCAGTCTTTCTCTCATTTCAGTTTTATTGTTGACAAACTGAACGGTTTGTATTACAGTCTAGTCCAACTTAACTGAAACCATCTGGTACAATTATAGCTATTCTGAACTATGCAATATGAAAACTATGCAGCCCCTTCAGCAACTGAAGAATTTGAAAGTAAATTAAAACAAAATATAATTTTACATTAAATAAAAAAGTTTTAAACTTAATTAAAATAAAACATGTCTTAAATTAAAATAAGTAAACTGTCGTGTTTATTGCTGCCATAAAAAAAGTTAAACACATTTGACAGTGTCAGGATTGTTGCTCAGAAAAAGGATCAACATGCTCTGAAGTCAGAGCACAAAAACCTTTTTCTGTAACAAAATATCGATTTGTGCCGTCCCTGCATCGATACATTATTAGCAAACAAAATATACGATACTACACAGTATCGATTTTTTTCCCCACCCCTATTATTTATGACATGAAAGTGGGCCATAAACATGAAGATGTTTGTTTTTTGGATACTTTGAGGGAATATTGAAACGCAGAATTCAGGACTACTCAGTTCAGACTCACATTTGCAGAAATTAAAGGTTTTGTTTCTTTGTCTTCTGCTGCCAACGGTGAAAAAGCAGCTTCGGCAGGTTTCCTGACAGAAACGGTGAGGGTGGCACTAACCTGGACTTCCTGTCACGTACTTTGAAGCAGATATATGACGGGCTTCAATATTTCATGTAGTGCTCTTTACAAATAATGTTTTTACGCTAAAGCAAAGTTTTATTTGTTTTGCTAATTTGTTCAAACAGCTGTGTTGATACTTCTGAGGGCGTTTACTTAGATAACAGCTCGTAAACCAGAGTGAGTGAATGTATTAATTATAGTTTTCAGGTGTCCATATAAATGCAAGAACATGTTTGTTGGTAATATTTTAGATATTTTAAATAGACCATAAATGTATTTGATTTTGATTTAAGCTGCAAAACAGAAAAGCAAAGAGTCACGAATCATCGTAATGACTCTGTAAGTGAATAACATGTCGGCTAGGGCTGCCACAAACGATTATTTTGATAGTCGATTAGTCACCCATTATTTTTGCGATTAGTTGACTAATCAGATCATCATCCATTGGACGTACAGCTTATTGCACCAGCAGCATCTAAGATAAGATAAGATAGAACTTTATTAATCCCTCGGGTGGGTTCCTCTGGGAAATTCGACTTCCAAAAAGCACAGCAACGACCGAAGTTACAGTTACAGAATTGTTATTTATATATATATATATACACACACACACACACACACACACACACATATATATATATATATATATATATATATATATATAAATACAGAGACAAATATAAATAAAATATACAAAGGGGATAAATAGAATAAATAGCTCTTATATAACTATCATTAGCTTACAGCTTTAAGTGTTTACGGTGCTAACTAACAATAAAGACAAGATGATAGTTTATTAAATTTTAATGAAATTTGCAGATTGTTTCGGTGAAGTTTAATAAACTCCTTGCTATCTAAAATATAACAGGACACCGGAGTAAATTCTCCAGCATCTCACACTTCTGATAATCAGCTGTCTGCTTGACGTTTATTCAGCTGTGTAAAAACTATAACTTTGATCTCAGCCAAACCGATTTACTCAGGAACAAATAAAATACTAAAAAAAGCCAAATAATAACATGTTTAAGTTATCTAAGTGACTCATATATCATGTTTAACCTGAGTAGTGAAAGACGGCGGTGGGTTTGAAAACAATTTGCCGGGAGTCCGGTGTTCTCACGGCGCTAGTGAGCCTAGCCCCCGGCTAGCTATCGAGCTAGTGGGTAACAGACGTCTCAGAAAACGTCGGAGCGCTTTTGAAAATATGCGGTGTCTTGATAAACTGAGCAGATATTTGAGGTTTACACAGCTACATTCTCGCCTGAAAACATGTTATACGTTTATTTTGTGACCCAGAAAGAATAATAAGAGTAAAGTTAAAACTAACTAGCTGCCGCCATTGTTGACAACTGCGCTGGGCTGCGCTATGAATTCTGGGACACAGCTTCTTCTTCTTCGGGGTTTAACGGCAGCTGGCATCCTTGTACATGCAGTGCTGCCATCTTCTGTTTCAGTCCATTATTACACTCTTAAATCCTGCTACTTATTCCTGCGTCTTTTGTGATCTTACAAAGCTTCAAACAATGCGTCGACTATTAAATCAGTCGTCGACGATTTAATAGTCGACGTAATCGTGACTAGTCGACTAATCGTGGCAGCCCTAATGTCGGCTACTTAATCTTGCTTTTGAGGAGACGCCCCACAAATTCGAGGAGAGGAAAACGAGTCTGGGGGAGGGGACGCAGTCCTGCCGCTCTGTGCTGGTAAATCCACGTGGTTTGGTTGTCGTACTTCGCTAAGTGTTTCCCCCACAGTGGCCGCGTGCCTGCACCGCCTGCTCGACCCCTCGCACCCCAGGCTTTTTTCTGGATCTTTCCTTTCAGCGCGTTTTCCTCCCTTTGAGCTTCACCCTTCCGCCTCGCCCTCCACCTTCCGTTCACCCGTCGCCTCTCCCGTGTGTCCGTATCGCTGCGTGCATTTCGCGCAGGCTGCATTGGCCTCTGCTTTTCCTTCCTGGCGCTTGTCAGCGCCGTCGTCATGCCAGGGCACAGGGAGTCAGATCTTATTCTAGCGCGTCCATATCACTCTAGGTGCTGCTGCATGATACGCGTGGCTCCTGGTAAGCTGTAGTGATGCATCTCCTCCCCTCCATATGTAAAGCTTGTCGTTATAGGCATGCACACGCGTGTAATCCCCCGGTTCTCTGTTTGGCAGTTAATTGTGTGCTTATGGCAACTCTCTTCATTCTGGCAGTTATTGAAACTAAGATTTTAATTAGGGGAGGTTTCAGAGCGGCGTGCGCTGCATTAATGTTGAAGTGGTGGATCGGCGAGCAGTAAGTTATCATCCCAGTCAGCTGACGTTAGGGTCCTGTTGAACATGTAAACTCTGTGGTATGCGTTTTATTCCTGTTCACACAGGAACGGGATGTTTTTGGGACACTTGGATTTAGTTGAACCGTTTGTTGGTCACCTGATGGCACAGCTTGTTCCCAGAGATGTAGCCGGTAGTTCGAATCCCGTCAGTGCACGTCCAACGCTCTTTTCCAGTCGCAGTTATCTCGACTCGACCGTGCTAGGTTTTTGAGGTTTGAAGCGAGATGACTTGGGCCAAAAATGTGACATCAGCAGCCTGAGTGACGTGGTAGGATGAGTCACGAGAGCGACTCCTTCACAAGACTCAAATCCGCCATTTTTTGAAACCTGGCAACGAGGGTAACGGCTGCACCTAAATCAACACCGTGCAGACGTTTACAAGCCGGCGTAGCATCGCCTCCATCGTTGGCTTCTGTTTGTGTCGCATAGAAATGACATCACGGCCGCCGCTCACAGTGAGGTGGGACTGGAGCAGAGTCGGTGCTGGTGGGAGAGACGCATTTCTCTCCTGGTGGATTCAGTCCTGAGGTTTGACTGGTGTCATCAGCACTTCCAGTTCAGGACAAAAGAAAAAGGGGAACGTGATGAAACGCCAGAGTACGGGATGTCTCGATATTTCCCAAAGTCTTCTGATCCATGTGAGTCTGAGTCACTGTTGTGATTATGACTAACACCCTCCATGATGAGCCACACCGGCCCCCGGAGACACCACGGTCGGGTGTCTCAGCTGTTTTCATTGGCTGCTCGCTGCGCTGATGGAAAGATGGCTCTCGCCGTTTGATAACCACAGCTTTATTTTTCCTTGGGAAAAATGTTCTAATCTGTATATGTTACAGTTTTTAACCAGGTACGTTTCAGGTCGGTGGCTGCTCTCTACACACCGTTGTGCACCTGATCTTATTTACTGTCAGCCTGTTACGTTACAAAGATTTGTGCCCTTTATCGAATGTAATTCTTCCAGACTTTAGTCAAGCAGCAACAGCACCACCATTGTTGTGTCGGGTCAGGGGTTAAAGGGCACGAAGGAAGGGTCTGTTTTCTTCCAACAAAGGAACGTCATTAGAACATGTTTGCAACACGTGAGCCGTGTGCTGTGTTTTCAGTTTGGGAATGTGACAGGCCTGTTTCTCCGAGTCGTGATGAAGAGTTTCCCTCCTTCCTCCCAGACTAAAAGGTTCTTCCTGAGGCCCTGTGGGAAGCGAGTGGAAGGAGGAGACGGGCAGAATGGGAGTCTTCCGATTTTTGTAAAAAGAGCAGAGGGGGCATGTTTTTAACTGAGAGCTCTTCAACTTTAGCTGTTTTGGTTTTTTGCCGCCTATATTTTTCCATCTGTCGGAACGAAGCGTTCCCTTGAAATTCCTCAAGTCTTTAGAAGCCCTCCCATCTTTTCTGAAGCTGCACGATTGACATGTGCATCCACATTGTGCTCTTCTCTGGGCGTGCACGCACGTGCGCACACCTCTCCCCATGCACCGTGGCTCTATGTAGTGCTATGCTGTGAATATGAAATAGGACAGCCAGCATCTGCACTGCAGCCATCCCGCCCTGGCCTCACACTGTGACTGCTGCTCGCTGCCGCTGGTCGGCCTGCACAAACACACCAGCACGGAGCTTTGTGCGCGCGCTCGTGTTTTCTTGTCTGTTCATTTGTTTGTGTGAAATCATTTCCTTGTTTGTCCTGCTTTTGATTTCAGGCAGACGTCGTGTTTACCTGCAGACGCTCTGTGCGTGTTTGTCTTCACGTTTGCCCGCATGCTCGCTGCTACCTTTTAATCTGCACGCAGCATCTGTGCTGCCGAGTGTAACGCAGTTAAAGGAAAACAGAAACTTGGCTCCAGCTTTCATCATGTCGCTGAATAAAGACCACATGGTCCAGTTTCATTATTGGTTTGTACATTAATTATTATCAACCAGAGAAACACACAACAAGCAAAAGTTTAAGTGGTTCATTTGTGTCTTAATAACAAGAATTTAATCAGATAATCTGTTTATTCATTACTTATACAGTTTGTTGATGTCCTTTCAAGGCTTCAGTAAAAAGTCAGTTTCTTGGCATCCTGGACTCCATGCAGCCCTCGCCTCGGTCGGAAGGTCTACACGAACTCAACGCCCCTGAAATACAAGAAAGCCTGAAAGAGGAAAGGAGGCAGGGAAGAAAGAAGGACGGAGTGAGGAAAGAGGACAGGAGGAAGGGAGAACTGTGACAATCGGGCCTTTGAAAAACTTGAGGAGAGAGAGCAATTTGAGTTGTCTTTGACTTTCTCTGTGTCTAATGTGAGGAGATAATGGGCGGCTGAGGCAGAAGGAGAATGCTTTAAAAAACACCTTAGTCATGAGCGGGCCACGGCGCAGCACCGCCGATTAAATTAACCCGATGTGGACGGGTATTTATCCAAGAACAGCTACGGTCCATAAAACGGCACCGAGCAGCGCCGGGCAAAGGTGTCGAGTCACCGTCTGCAGAGTGTTTTACATGTAAGCTTCAGACAAACAGGAGCTGCAGGTGTTCAGGTTCCTCCGTCTGACGGCAGAGTTTGGGCCTGTGGGATTATTTCCTCCTCGTCGGTCGCTTTCACGATCGATTCATCGTAAACTGTTAAAGGCTGTGTGTGTGTGTGTGTGTGTGTGTGTGTGTGTGTGTGTGTGTGTGTGTGTGTGGATGCGAGTAGTCCTCTGGGTTAAGGAAAATCCTGAGGTCTGTGATGCAGGTGTCTCACTGTCTAGATGAATGTTTTGTCCGCCGTGTCTCTCCATCACCTTCCCACCAAACTACCCAGTCAGCAAATCCTGCAAGACTTCTGTGTGTGTGAGTTTATGTTGATCTCAGTGATGTCTGACTGTTTTGTCTACCACTCTGTGTGTGCGTGTGTGTGTGTTCCCGGCTTGTTTTTATTTGCGGGTGTATTTCGTGTTTGCGTCTAATGTCAGAAAAGCTCGAGCTGGTGGCAGTGCGACAAATTAAAGCTGCGTCACAGAGGAGGGGGGAGCAAGGAGACGTGGCTCGTCGCAGGATAAGGGTTAACAGGGATCAGTAGGTTCGGAGGTCGGTAACGACACGAGCATCAGAAAGTTGCAGAGAGTGTGTGAGTGTGAGTTCAGTTCCACCCTGAGCATCTGCAGTGAGATCCGGTGACTGGGGTTTTCTCGGCGGGGTGATTTATCACCTGCGACGAGACGCACTACGGTGGGGTGGGACCGAGGGAAAGGAAGGTGCCGAGGAGGGTCAAGAGGGGGGGAAAGAAAGAAGAAGAAGCCGAGTGGAAAAGGTCAAAGTGGTTGTAAATCTTTACGGGGCAGAGAGATGACGGGAAGGTGAGGCGTTACCGTGAAAGACAGGACACGAACACAGCCAGAGGGGAATCTAAGAAAATGCCTGTTGGGAGCATGCAGCTAATTACTGCAGACGGTCTATGTCTGGACTCGTCTCCATGGTAACAGGACGGGCCAGCAGGGCTGGCCGGCGCACAGGAAGACACAGACGAGGAAATCGATGAACAGACAGACAAAGCGGGGAGCGAAACCGCGCTCATTAAACCACATTCCCCCCTTTTCAAACTGTTTATCTTCGTGTCTGCGTTCGTGAAAATGAATTAGCCTCACGTTAAGGAGAGCTTCAGCTGCAGCAGGCCGAGCTGGAGATCACAAGAGATAAGGAAAAACAGTAAGTCTGGCCATGTGTGGAAAAGGTTTCTCCGTTCTCACAGACTCAGTTTCCTTTCATTGCGATCGATGGACGCTTCGATTAAACTTTGTAGCACTGAATCGCAGCTGTAGAAGGAGCGCTATAGCTGCACGGCTATACAATAAAGCACGCGTGTGCTTGTTCGGCCATTGGGGTGCTGCAGGGTCATGATGACGGGCTATCGGAGAAGGAGGTGCAGATATTCGGGCCTTGCTTCTTGACACTCGTTTGGGGAGACCGGCAGAACGCTTCTGTTTATGGAAGTGGAAAGAGTCGACATGTTGAGACGGGCATGTCAGATATGTGGCAGGAGCGTGCGATAGGAGAGAATAGTGCGCTGTGAGGTATATACCCTGATAAAAAACAAAGCACACAGGCCGTAATGACACTACAGCCTGTGTGTGTTCTGTTTTCTAAGGTTTGACCTAAAGCGAAGGCTGAACTCGTGTGTGTCCGAGATGAACCAGGCCCTGCTCTTCCAGCCACTTCCACCCTCGGTGACCCAGCCTCGTTTCATTTTGCCAGCACACATGTTGCCCTTTGTTCTTCGTGTCACTTTTGTATCAGGTTTCTTGTTATAGATAAAGGTCGTGAGCGTTTCTTTGAACGCAGCTTGGCACAAACAGTCCATCGTCCCAAAAAGCCTCCAGGTCAGCAGCAGGTTCACAGCCAAAATCTTCCCGCTGTAAGGTGACCCTGCTCACCGCTGCACCACCCAACCCCACACCTGATGCTAAAGTCAGACCTCGGTAAACCACCCGGTTTCATTTAGATGTCCAAACATGTTGGATCCGGGCTCCAGTGTGTGAGCGTCACACGGTCACTGACTCGGTGATGGATCCACGGGATTATAAAAATAACGCCGATGGAAAGGGAGGAGCTGTGGTGGCGATACGCTGCCTGCAGTTTGTTTTTCCTCTCTGCTGTCTCAGTATTTACTTATTAGAAGTGATACACGGAGCGCTTCTCATGAAACGGCGATCAGTTCCTGAGAGCTCGTTTGAATAACGTTGTTTGCAGCTCTTCCTCTGGTTCGCTGCACTGTGAAGTTAGTCTCGTTTCTTTGGCAACAGCTCACCAAATAAAAAGTGCTGGACAGCGTACGTCTTTCTGGCAGATTAAAAACGAATAAAGTTTTGTTGTTTTATGCCACGGATGGTTGTTTTTGTAACAAACCTGCTGTGGTGCTTCACAAGGATTTAAGACTTTGTTCTTCTTCGTTTGAGGTAAAATGAGTAGAGAACAGACGGGCTTGTTCAAACACTGGTGTTCAGCCTCGATTCTGCAGTCGCTCATTCGGACTTCAGCCACTAGACTGATTGTTGACAGGAGAGACGGCGTGATTGGTGTGTGTGTGACCTGTGGGGGAATATCGGCTCGAAGCATAAAGGGTTAGAAAAGATCGGACGTTGGTGTTCGTCAGAGCCCGACTCTCCTCTCCTCCACCTTCTGCTTCCTCACGTCAGCTGTTTTCTGTCTTCCTCTCCACCTCCTGTCTTCCCCCCCTCTGCTCTTTCCGTAGCCTGTGTTGCATTTCCGTGAACGGCGGCGTGGCTTTTGTGCTTCTTGACGACGCCGGTGTCACTCTGGTCCCTCCCAGCAATCAGCGTGTTTTTGTTTACACCCGTTCCCCTCCCTCCAGTCCCTCAGGACAAATATCTTACATCAGATCACTCGAAGCATTTATAGCAGTGCTTTTGGAGCTCAGGACTCCCACCGTGGCCAAATATAGTAAACTGTGTGTGGATGAGTAAGAGCGTGCGTGTCCTGAGTGAGCAGCTCTGGGGTAAAAACCTGTTTGTTATTGTTCCCAGCTCTTTGCCTGTAGACACCGCGGCCAATTAAAGGGGAGGTTTTAAGTGTTATGAGCAGGAAGTGTTGCGTGTGTGGCTGCACGCTATTGGCTGCCCGGCTTTCTCCCGCGTTCTCCCCCGAGGATCGAGCAGCCGGGGCTTTTACGGCCGTGGCCAAATGAAAGGTAAACGTAGCACACCTTTGATCACGCCTCGCGTTTAAACACCTTTACTGGAACTGTGTGCATGCGTAAGGAGGAGGCGGGCAAATGATTCAATGACACAGTGAGGTTTTACGTGTGTTTGTGTTTGGCTTAATGAGAGAGAACCTCTCCAGGATGCTGCCTCCTCGTCTTGTTGTGCCAGCGAAATCATCCCTTCGTCCGTGCCTCCCCCTCCCCTTCCCCACCCAGCCAGCCAGCATGAAAACAAAACAAGGCGCTGTATGAATGAAAGTGGGAGGGGCAGAGTGGCCTAGAAAGGCAGGCAGGCAGATAGAGCGGTAGATAGTGGTGCAGGGCAGGGTGAGACTGGGATGGAGAGGACAGTGGAGTAGGAGGGGATGAGTGAGCGAGCGTGTTTGGCATAGTAGCTAACCCGCGTTAGTGTGAGCAGACACGGTCCTGCTGCAGTGGTGGTGTTTGTGCTGCACATGTGCAAACTGCACGCTGCTTCTGTGAAGAATAACAGACATTTTGTCGTCTCGTGGATTTGATTGAAAAAAATGAGCCTCTGTTTCTGGCTTTGGGTAAACGGATCGAGCCTTTAGCTTCGCCCCCCCCCCCTCGGCAGCCGGTCTTCCCTGGCGTGTTGGCTTCTTACCTGCATCTGCTCCTTCCCACCTGTCCCAGCACGGCCAGGGTTAACCCTGGGAGTCTCTCCCCTCCAACATGGAAGAGACCATTCAGTGGGTGCCTCCCCCAGCCAGCTAGCACATTGGCTAAAGCTTAGGGTGGATCCAGAGGGCTGGAGCGATTCCCCGGCATGGATCTGGATCAGCCCTCCCCTTCACCATTATGCGGCGGAGTGGAGGGTGAGGGCGGGGGAGGAGCTGTGCATTCTTCTCGGTTGTGCGCAGCAGCGGCGTCTTAACGGCACTTAGTAAAGAAGATGTAGAGGAGCGACCTCCGCATGAACTACCCCAGAGGACGGAGATGGTGTTTTTCCCTGCATTAGTCATTCTCCCTCTCCGTGGTTCTTCCCCCGGCTGCTCCCTTCATTATTGTTCCTTTCTTTAACCTCGTTACCCCACCCCATCCTCACCCCTAGCCACAACCCTGTCTGTCCCCTCCGCTTTTACTCAGGCAGCACAATGGGCCGCCCTCTCGTGCAAAAGGAGGCATGCTGGGGTGGGAAGGTGGGGGCCCTGGATGTAACCTTGGCAGCAAGAGTTGTCCTCAACAGAGGCTGCATCCCACAAAAGCTGCAAACATTGCCCCCCTGGCACCTTTTTAGGCTGTTCATCAGCGTGACACCTGAATAATGTTTCCCCTTCAGTTCTTCGCTGCTAGAAGAGCGATCGCAGCTCGGCTCACGCGATCAATTCAGACATCGCACACGCTATACAAGCACACATCACGTGGGTTAACGGACACGGAGCCCTCATCCTCCAGACTAAAGCAGGACAGAGGAACATGAAAATGAGCTGAACCCGCCGGGGACACGGTGAGATGACCGAAGGGCTCGTCCGGTCGAGACGTGTTTTACTGAACAGGCTCTGAATTAAGGGGAACTCTCTGAAACAGTGTTTTTACCACCTTCTCTAACACCTGCTGAACTTTCAGGCTTAAAACACTGATCAGTTCAATCTTCTTTTATTGCCAATATTTTACTATGAAGACCAACTTCCAGCCTTCAGTTATCACTTCTCCACTGCACAGCTGAGGGCAGTTTATCGGCGCTGTGGGCGCCGATGATAAAAAGGTTGGTGGTCGGTGTAACGTGAGATCTAATGAGTCTGTGGTCAGAGACTACTACAGTCAGCGGGTCAGACCGGACTGCTAATCTGATCACAGCTGACTCTTAGGCTCTTTCCCAATAGGTCCAAAAACTCTGGCGTGAGCCCGTGTCACATAGTGTTCAGCCTTTCAGCAATTAAGCCGGTTTCCTTGGCAACGTGGGCTGCTGCTGACCCTCGGGCGTAAACTGCTCAGGTGAAGTCGTACAGTTTTCCAGCCTGAGCTGGTTTGATTTGTGCAGTCATGTGTCCATGAAGTACGTAAAGCGCATACTTACTAATAACATGTTAGTCAGTTCAGTCCACGTCACATACAAACACACCCCCCCTCTGCTCCTTCAACCCCTCCCAGTATCCCAGTATCCACTTGCAGTGAACACTGGGATGTGCGTGCCTGAAGAGCAGACGAGCCTTTGTAGCTTCTCTCAGGTATGAGATGACAAAGTCAGTGGTGCAAATACCAGCGAGCGAACAAGGAAGTCCTCGTGTTTTGGGTTTTTTGACCTTTGTGTGGAGGTCAGACGTTTTCCATCTTGTGTTCTTCCTCATGGCTGCGCACGCTCCCGTTTTCTCTTTGAGCGACCGCAGCAATAACAAAAGGCCAACTACATACACACCTGTTTATAGTTCACGTGTGGATATAAACACCCAAAATGCACGCGGTTCACTCGCTGCTCTCAGATCAGTGCGAACCACAGCTTGGTGGCCATTTCGCTGTGATGTTTGGTGAGCTGTGAGATGCTAAAAGGAGCAGCAGTGAGCAGCTGTCAGCGCAGCCTTGTGTTTGAGCTCGTCACAGAAGCTGTCCGAACGGTGACGCCGGCGGGGGAAGCGGGATAAAACGCGTATGAGGAGAATATGTATGAGCTCACATTTAACCGCCTCTTCCTCCTTTCTGCTCGTCTCCTTTAGTGTGCGTGGACAACTGTAAGCACAGTGCCTGCACCCCCCAGGGCCAGTGCTGCCACGACCAGTGCCTGGGCAGCTGCTCTGAGCCGGGTAACGCCAGCAGCTGCGTGGCCTGCAGGAACCTCCAGCACGGGAACGCCTGCGTAGAGAAATGTCCTCCTGGATACTATATCTTCAGAGGGTGGCGCTGTGTCAGCTTTGCTTTCTGTCAGGTTGGTAATAATTGCAGTTAATCACCAGTTCATTAATAAACTCGTGTAATTACATTTTCCCCCCACTTGTTGTACTTGTTCATATACTCAGGACCTCCACAACCAGTGTAAGCAGACTCGGAAACAAAACCAGGACCGGGACTCGGGCTGCCATGAATACGTCATCCACAGCGGAGCCTGTATCCCAGAGTGCCCTTCCGGATATTCCAGTATAAATTCCACTACGTACGTCTGGCTGACACACAAACGCACGCACAAACCTCGCTGATGGTAGCTGTCGTCACATGGTTGTAAATGTCATCCCACCGCCACTCTGTGGTCACCGAACACATTTGCACAGAAGGGAACTTTACATTTGTTTGTTACACTCGATAAGTTATGTAGCGATGCAGGTAAGTCCCCGTCTGCTCCAGCTTCTCCTCGTGTTGCCTCTTAATGTCTTCTGCTCAGGTGTTCACCAAATCTGAAATGGGACAAAGAGCATAAATACAGCAAAGCACACGCAGGCATGGGGCAACCTGTATGTGATTGTTGGCCCCGCTTTGTGCAGTCCTTAGTAACCGTGCGTTACTGTTTCACTGGAAACCTGAGCAGGATGAGTCACAAACTCAGCAGCACATCAAATAAAGAAAAGGCAATATTTGCAGGAGAAGTTACCACGCAGCGCTGAAGACACAGTTTCCATTTAGGCATTAGCTACATGATTTCATATGCAAATTAGTCCTCTGATCTCAGCCGCTGCAAATACGTCCCCGGTTTGTTTTCACGGCCTCCGTCACATTTTGTTCTCGGTGATTACTCAGCTGCATCGGCGAAGGCACAACGCTGTCCAGAGAAGTTTATAAAACTTTTAGTACGGAGATTATGTGTTTTTAATTTGCTTAAATGAGGTTTTATTTTGCATGCAAAAAACACTTGAGAGTTTTGATTCGTCTGGAAACCACATATGAGGGTCCTGTGGTCCCAGTGATGTTTAAACAGTCTGTGCTGGTGAGCGCGTCTCCTGCAGTTTTCATGTGAAATTTAGCAAAACACTCTGTGTGCATTTCAGAAAGGGTTTAAGAGTCAGTTTTATTTATTTATTTATATATACATATATAAAAATGTTAATTCACAACAACTCTCCCTTAAGACTCTTTATTTTGGAAGATAAAGACCCTAAAAAATGAAAAGTAACCACACAGCAGTGCCACGGTCATATACAGCCAGGAGACCAAGTTCAATACAGGAGCAGAAAATTAAAGTCAGAGTAATGAGGAATATCACAAACTAACCACCTCCTATGACCACTTTTAATAAATGTATAGAAATACATGTAGCTGTACATAATTGTATGTCTTTAACGTGAATTTCAGTTTTGACTGCGTCCCACCTGCAGTACCTCCGTGGCTCACCACGGGGCCGCAGCCCACACTTTGGTAATCACGGCGCTAAAAGCAAACTCTCGACGATATTGGGGAGCGTTTTAAAAAAACCCAACCCTATGAACAGGAAGAAGAAATCTCGGGTAGATCCAGGCTCGGGGAGCGGCGGCCATCGCTGTGACCGACGTTAGAAATCTGGAGCCTCAGCTCAGTCGTCTCTGTTAACCAGATATACTGAAGTCAGACAGGCGAAGCGTCAAAGTCGAAACACCGGTTACAGTTTTCCACAGTGCACGTGTAACCTCGTCGTATTGATGTCTTAAATGTGACAAGAGCTTTTAATAAACAGACGTCCAACCTGTTTACCTCACAGCATATTCAGCTTTCTACTTGTAGTAAAGGGGGTGAAGGAGAGAAGAACATCCTGTCTCGTAGCTGTTGCTAAACACGGAGGACGTGCGTTTGTTTCGAAGAAAGCGTGTGTTTACATGCTTCCAGTGCACACACATACAGCCGAGGCAGCGAGGGCAACACGTTTGTCTCAGCAGCAGCTCGGAGAAATCCTCCCGCAGTCTGTCTGTGGCCGACGCTATCGATAGTGACGCGTTTCAGACTTAATTATTTATTTTCTTTGAACACAGCTTGGCACAAACAGTCCATCGTCCTTATTTACTTCTTGATTGCAAAAAGGGTCGTCACCTAGCGTGAAGAAGAAGTGGAGTGAAGTTTGCAGACAGATGGTTAGGACTGTTGAGAAAGACTAAAAGTGGCGAGTGTGACAGGAAAAGCAGCGTTGGCTCTAACAGCAGCAGGTTGTGCGCTGCAGCCACAGGTGGCTGAATGATTGATGGTGTTTGTGTTTTTCTGGCGTACCTGCGTTTGTGCGCGTGCGTTTATTGTTTATATATTTGCACGTGCGCAAACACACGTTAGTGTTTATACGTGCAGAAGGTTCTGGCTCATTACCAGCAAAGTGTACAGACGGGTTACTTTTTCCAGGTGCAGACATGATGTTACAGAGAAGACGGAGTCATATTGTGTGTTTATTAGATAAACAATACCAACGAAGGCGTTTTAAAGCTTTTAGTACAAACAGCAGAAAAGGTAACAGCATTTAATCGTCACGCGCTTTAGAGAGAAATGCATCTCGCCAGCCTGCGGGGAATATCGCGTGCTTAGACGCAAAAGAGCATCGCTGTAAATCTCAGTCACACACCCCGAGGCCGAACGGCAGCCTTTATGTGCGCATGTTGTTGTTTTTTGTGCGTCCTTGCACATCGATGCGTAATCCTGGGCAATACTTTCAGGCATGCCTTGGTTGTTATGTGCCAATGAACTACACAAAATGGAAATATTGGTTGGTCGCCAGGTGACGTCCACGGCCTGGAACGAGGCTCGATGTCCACGTCGTCATTGGGAATCTGTTGATTTTTGCGACATTACAGCCTGTTTTGGTTATAACGAGAACATGTGTCATCATCTGGCAGCAGCTCCACCCAGACAGACACGAGCACGCCCCGTCCGCCACTGCTTTCACACCCACGCCGTCCAACGTGAGCATGGCCCACCCATCGGTTTGCATCATGTTTTTGCTGGGACTCTTAACAGACTGCTGAGTAGGAGACCCTGCCTCCCTTTGGTGCCTCCAGCATTGTGCATGTGTGCATATGTGCATGTGTGCATATGTGCATGTGTGCATGTGCAGCGCTGTTAGCACGCATCTAAAACAACAACGACATGAGAGGTGTTAGATATGATGGAAGCTGCCCTGTACTTCATTTTTCCAGGTAGATATTAGAATAGAATAGAATTCAACTTTATTGTCATTGCACACGTCACAGGTACAAGGCAACGAAATGCAGTTTGCATCCATCCAGAAGTGCAGAATTAAGTAGAATTAAAAATTATCGTATTGTACAGAATGATTATTTACACAGAATTATACAGCAGTGCAGGTAAGTGAGATATGTGGATGATTTCTACAGAGGTATGTAAAGTGCTGGTGGTTCAGTGCATGTTATTATACTGTGTATTATGTTATATTAAGATAATGTGAAGAAACGCTTCATAACTGCATCTTCATCCTCCTCTGCCAGTCTAAAAAGAGTTTCCTCTTTCCTGGATGTGACAGCAGTACCGCTGTGTGTGCACGTACGCTCGCTCCAAACCAAAGCCTCTGTTCTCGACGGTTCGGGGAGTCCGAGTCACAGAGTTCAGCCGGACGGATCAACGCTGTCCCTTTAAGAGCTCCGGTCGGACGCCGCCTGTCTGCCTGTGTGTCTGTGTTTTTCACTACAACGACCCAAAACATTCTGTCTACGCTGCAACTAGAGCGTTACTTCTGAGGAGCTGAATATACAATTTTCCATGTGGGAGAAAGAGACACAAAATATGCTTGGAGCTTTTCTTAAAAGTCACTGTTGTTCTGCAGAATTCATTACAGTGTATTTCCACTCACTCACAAGTCACAGAGAATGATTCGTCCACTGAGTGCGAGAAATGAGGAGCTTGATAAGGTGGAAACCACGAGGAGCCGAGCGTGGAGCTGTCAGCGTAGATGGCAAAAGCAGTACCTGTGGGGTGTTTCGTGCCACTGTGACTGTGGTAAATGGGGTCTTCATCGCAGCCTGGCTGTCTGGGAGGGGTGGGGGGCTTATTTTGGATAACTGCGTGTATGTGCGTTTGTGTTTCCTGCACAGAGGGAATATAATAGGAGCTGCACAGAATTAAAGCAGGGTGAGCTTATGAATAGCAGTACAACAGCTTCCTTTGTTGGCTGCTTCCTGGGCACAGGGGCTCCTTTAAAGACGTCCCCGGGGCCTGAGTTTGGTGATCGGTATCTTTTCTAATGATCCAGAGCAATCCCCTGCCCCGGCTGACATGCACTCTACCTTTTTTAAGCAAACGTGAAAAACATTATAACTGAACATCCTCGATTCCCTCAAAATAGGAAATGGGGAAGTATACATGGAGGCTTCCTTGCCCTTCAGCCAGTGTGCAGCGTGTATGGCTAAAGCAGGTGGGTGGGGACATCGAGGGTGGAAATGAAAGCTGGATTCTGCTCATTTGAGAGTGCATCAAAAAAATAAACAGTGCTCATTTGTGAATGGAGCAGCACGTACCAGACTACTCGCTGCACATGCCAGGCCTTTTGTGAATGATTTTCTTGAAGGGCGCTATCAAGGCCTCATCGCCGCGTGCGTGCGTGTGCATATGATTACGTGCAAAAGCACGTTTGCAGTGGGAGGACATCGCTCTGAGAGCTGCAGCTGGCGCGCGAGTCTTGTTTCTTTTCTCTGTGATATTTTTTGCACTAAAACTAGCGGCAGAACATTAATCCTGTTAAATAAACCATTTTATTTTAGAGGTTATTAAATCATTTGAGAGAATTATAGAGATTCACATAAGTGCAGCAGCTTATTGAGCGCATGTTTGATGGTTTCTTGTTTGATTCACCACCGTCACTTCCATTAAAAACAGATATATATGATTATATAAAGTATGCCCCACCAATACACCGATATACCGGTTGGAGGTCAATACTGATATTGACAGATTTTAACCATTTCGTCATCAATCCACATTTCCGTTTTAGCCTTTAACGTGGACGTCTGTGGGGATTGACTCATTCTTGGAGCCAGCCTCAAGTGGACATGAGAGGAACTGCAGTTTTAGACACTTGAATGTTGGCTCGTGTTTGTTTTCTAATTTCCTTTGGACAAAGGGAGAAGAACCAGCAGCTATAACAGAGCAGATGGATGTCTGCCCATGTAGAAAGTCTGAATAGACCTCAGAAAAACTCCGCTGAACAGATTCGTCCTTGTTGTTTAAAACTGCGATGTCATCCCCGGCTCCGACCCACGGCGCTCCGCTATGTCACCGAGCATTCCTGCCTCATTCCAATTCTGATAACTACACGCAGAAACATTTGAGGCATTTTCTGTGTGTTTCGCTCAGAAAACAGTTTTGTTTGCTTTAACCGAAGGCGTTTCTCTGCAGCGTCCACGTTGTCTCCAGAAGTCCTGACCTTCAGCTAGTCGTGGCTCGCACACAAAGCTCGTTCATTAGGATTTTGATGTTGTGTGTTTCTCTGTGTAGGCTGACTTGCTCACGGTGTGCGGGCTTGTGTCCTAAAGAGTGTGTGGGAAACAAGACCATCGACTCGGTAACGTCGGCCCAGGCTTTGAGGGGGTGCACCATTCTTAAAGGCAACATGATCATCAAGATTCGAGGAGGCAGTGAGTACCACTTCCTGTTTCTCTCTCCGTGTCGCCTTCTTGTCCATTACTTGGGTTTCTTGACTTTCCCCCCTTTGTTAAAACTTTTTGAGCCTTTATCTGTATGTACCTGACCTCTGTCTGCTCTCATCAGCTGGTAGCTGTTTATGTGATGAACTGTCGTCTTTATAGATAACATAGCAGCCGAATTGGAGGCGAGTTTGGGTCAGATTGAAGAGATCACAGGCTACCTGACCATCCGCAGAGCTTACGCCCTGGTCTCCCTCTCATTCCTCCGCAAACTGCGTGTCATCAGGGGGGAGCAGCTCGAGGCAGAGTAAGTCTCCTCTCCTCTCCTCTTGTCTCCTCTCATTTCCTCTCGTCTCCTCTCTTCTCTTCTCCTCTCCTCTCTTCTCGTCTCCTCTCCTCTTGTCTCCTCCCCTCTCCTCTCGTCTCCTCTCCTCTCTTCTCGTCTCCTCTCCTCTTGTCTCCTCCCCTCTCGTCTCCTCTCCTCTTGTCTCCTCTCCTCTTGTCTCCTCTCCTCTCCTCTTGTCTCTTCTCGTCTCCTCTCGTCTCGTCTCCTCTCGTCTCCTCTCTTCTCGTCTCCTCTCCTCTTGTCTCCTCCCCTCTCCTCTCCTCTCCTCTCCTCTTGTCTCCTCTCCTCTTGTGTCCTCTCGTCTCCTCTCTTCTCGTCTCCTCTCTTCTCGTCTCCTCTCCTCTCTTCTCGTCTCCTCTTGTCTCCTCTCCTCTCTTCTCGTCTCCTCTCTTCTTGTGTCCTCTCGTCTCCTCTCGTCTCGTCTCTTCTCGTCTCCTCTCTTCTCGTCTCTTCTCCTCTCCTCTCGTCTCCTCTCCTCTCTTCTCGTCTCCTCTCCTCTTGTCTCCTCCCCTCTCGTCTCCTCTTGTCTCCTCTCCTCTCTTCTCGTCTCCTCTCTTCTCGTCTCCTCTCCTCTCGTCTCCTCTTGTCTCCTCTCTTCTCGTCTCCTCTCCTCTTGTCTCCTCCCCTCTCCTCTCGTCTCCTCTCCTCTCGTCTCTTCTCGTCTCCTCTCTTCTCGTCTCCTCTCCTCTCGTCTCCTCTCGTCTCCTCTTGTCTCCTCTCCTCTTGTCTCCTCCCCTCTCCTCTCCTCTCCTCTAGTCTCCTCTCCTCTCCTCTTGTCTCCTCTCCTCTTGTGTCCTCTCGTCTCCTCTCGTCTCGTCTCTTCTCGTCTCCTCTCGTCTCCTCTCCTCCCCTCTCCTCTCGTCTCCTCTCCTCTCCTCTTGTCTCCTCTCCTCTTGTGTCCTCTCGTCTCCTCTTGTCTCCTCTCCTCTTGTCTCCTCCCCTCTCCTCTCGTCTCCTCTCCTCTCCTCTTGTGTCCTCTCGTCTCGTCTCTTCTCGTCTCCTCTCCTCTCGTCTCCTCTCGTCTCCTCTTGTCTCCTCTCCTCTTGTCTCCTCCCCTCTCCTCTCGTCTCCTCTCCTCTCCTCTCCTCTCCTCTCCTCTTGTGTCCTCTCATCTCGTCTCCTCTCGTCTCCTCTCCTCTCGTCTCCTCTCGTCTCCTCTCCTCTCGTCTCCTCTTGTCTCCTCTCCTCTCTTCTCGTCTCCTCTCCTCTCGTCTCCTCCCCTCTCCTCTCGTCTCCTCTCCTCTCCTCTCGTCTCCTCTCGTCTCCTCTCCTCTTGTCTCCTCCCCTCTCCTCTCGTCTCCTCTCCTCTTGTCTCCTCTCCTCTCTTCTCGTCTCCTCTCCTCTTGTCTCCTCTTGTCTCCTCTCGTCTCCTCTCGTCTCCTCTCGTCTCCTCTCCTCTTGTCTCCTCCCCTCTCCTCTCGTCTCCTCTCCTCTTGTCTCCTCTCCTCTCTTCTCGTCTCCTCTCCTCTTGTCTCCTCCCCCCTCCTCTCGTCTCCTCGCTGTGAGTGATTGATTTTTCTGATGTCCGATCTCTTTCAGGGCCTATGCCTTCTATGCGCTGGACAACCAGAACCTCCGTGAGCTTTGGGATTGGTCCAAGCACAACCTAACCATCCTGCGTGGTCGCACATTCTTCCACTACAACTCTAAGCTTTGCATGTCTGAAATCCGAAAGATGGAGACGGTGACTGGAACCCGGGATCGAAACCAAAAGAACGACATCGCTTTACGCAACAACGGGGAGCAAGCTTCCTGTAAGAGCACCAGAATACGGGACTGCCTTGTTTTTGGGATTGCTCTGACCAAAAACTAACGTGAACGTGATTATTGTGTTTGGTCCTTTAGGTGAGACGAAGCTGCTGAACTTCACTTTGATAAAGACCAAGTCGAATATGATTATACTGAGGTGGGAGCCATTCTGGCCAGCAGACTTTAGGGACCTGCTGGGATTCATGGTTCTCTACAAAGAGGCGTAAGTAAATCATTGCTTCGTGTACAGACGAGGACACACAAAAGCCAACACTTTACTCTTCAGTCTGTCTGACACACGGATGCCTAACAATGTTGGGACGTTTTCGTTCCATGTGCAACAGGCCGTATAAGAACGTCACCGAGTTTGATGGACAGGACGCCTGCGGCTCTAACAGCTGGGTGATTGCCGATGTCGATCCGCCGCCTCGTTCCACGGAGGGAAAGAAGGCAGACGACCCGGGGTACCTGATCCGACCGTTGAAGCCCTGGACCCAGTACGCCATCATGGTCAAAACGCAGCTGTCTGCGTCTGATGAGCACCAAGTCCACGGAGCCAAGACCGAGATCATCTACGTTCAGACGGATGCTTCCAGTGAGTAACGCCATGAACACCGACATTTGTGTTTGATGGATACTTCAATGACTGTAGAACATCTGACGTTTTCTAAGTGATTGTGTAAAACTACTCTGGACTTCTGTTGGGGGGCTTTTGGTAAACACTCCAACTGTTGTTAATTGTTTTATATGATGGGATGTATTAAGAAGCCATTTGGGCTTAAACTGAAACAACTTTGGGACCTTGCTCACGTTTGGATGAACCTTCCTTGATGAGGGGGGGTGTTGCCCTCATACTACTGTCAGCACTCATTTCTTTATATTTTGTTTCCAAGTTGCTCGACTTTATTGTAACTTTTTAAAGTGCTCTTGAGCAGGCTCTCTGAAAGTTTTCCTTTTTGTTTGTGCAGTGTTTGTCCCTGATCATTTTTATTTGTTTAAACCTCTTAACACTGACCATGAACCAGGAATCATTGGAACATAAAAGGAACCAGACGACTTAGCAAAGAGCCGCTTTTCAGTTGTGCCTGTAGACACTGTTACCTGCAGCAAAAACACATTTCTTTAGTTGAATCTGTAAAAAAAGCCAAACATAAGCCGCCTGACAGGCAGAAAATAATCTGTGTGAACCTCAAACTGATTCCAAAAGAGCTATTAGCCAAAAGCTTCACGGCATGCAGCTTATCCTTTAAAAAAGTGAGGAAAATAGAAGAACAAAGGAGAAGGAAGACAAACTGTTTACAGCACATGAGCAGCATCTAAAAGTCAAGAAACAGGACAATAATCTGGGAAGGCTGCGACGCAGGAAGATGCATCTGTCCCTTCAGCTGATCCATCTGGTCTCAGTGGAGGGTGGACTGCACTGTGCTGAGGAATAAACGTGTTTAAACAAATATCGACTTTTAAGCTCGTTAGAATTGTGCAAACTGTTATGTTTGGTGTTTCCATGGATATTTGCATATTTAATAAATCGTTGGACCTATTTTATTTTCCAAACAAGGTAAAAAGAAGAAGGATGGAATGGTGCC
Source organism: Maylandia zebra (assembly GCF_041146795.1). Lineage (NCBI taxonomy): Eukaryota > Metazoa > Chordata > Actinopteri > Cichliformes > Cichlidae > Maylandia > Maylandia zebra. Next base: position 1,484,015 of record NC_135188.1, on the reverse strand, counting down.
TCTAGACTCTAGTCTGATGGAGCTAAAGTCCTTTTGATGCACTTACATTTTGTTCTCTGTCCCCGTCAGAACCCTCTGTTCCTCTGGACCCCATCTCCTCCTCCAACTCCTCCTCTCAGATCATCCTGAAGTGGAAACCGCCCACCAGTCCCAATGGCAACATCACCCACTACCGGGTGGTCTGTCGAAAGCAGGCGGAGGACAGCGACCTGTACAAATTCGACTACTGCTTACAAGGTTGCAGTTTAAATGGTTCGCCCTCTTCAGTCATTTGAGGGGCTTTCCCTGACTGCTGTGTTTTCCCGTCCAGGAATGAAAGTGCCGTCTCGCATCCCGACCCACCTGGACAGCGAGGATGAGCACAAGTGGAACCAAACAGATGAGCCCACCTCGGGCGGCAGGTGCTGCGCCTGCCCCAAGACGGACAGCCAGCTAAAGAAGGAGCAGGAGGAGATAGAGTACCGCAAGACCTTCGAGAACTACCTGCACAACGAAGTCTTTGAGAGCAGGTACGAGAGCAGGTTCATTCCCAGCATCTGAACATGCGACGATGCCTTGGCTGCATCGTTTACCCACATGCTAAATGAAAACTTAAATAGAGACGCACCCCAGCACCTAAATTAAAGGTTTAATTCGTGTTCCTGGAGCCGCTTAATGCCCTCGAGTTTTGCAGAAATGTAACAAATTCTTTTGGTGTGAGTTCAGCTTCACACCGAGCGAAGCACCAAAAGGAGCTTCTTGTCTCGTTTGTTTCTCTTCGTGACCGGAGTTAGACCAGATCACTCAGCCTTGGTGTGAGTCTCTGTGCCAATTCTGTGTCCTCCACCACTGTGTGTGGTTTTTATAGACACTTGTTTTTGTGCTGGTCACCCACCGTCGGGGGCTTGCAGCGGGAGGTGCAGTATCTGGGCCCTGGTGCCCCTACCTTGTTCTCGGACACACAAACACCCACAGTCTCTGCCTCTGCTTCCCTGGGGGGGTGATCACTGTGCCCATTATCATTCATGCCGGTCAGGAGCGCAGTCATGCAGACTGCCATTTGGAGACACGCACACACACAGCCGTGCGCACATCAGCCTCATTTTGAACTCCTGCTTCTGAGCTGGCCAAGGTCAGCTCCATACAGTGCAGGACACCAGAAGCGGCTCACGCTTTTCTTATTTTGTCACGCAAACGGACACGAGCTCCCGTTTTTTTCTGCTTTCACTCGGTCCTAAATGCAGCACTCGGGTTCGTCTCTTCAACAGTTCATACGCAGTAAATCTGCCTTTCATTGCACATCAGGTGAAACATCTGTGTCTTGATTTGGTTTGAGCTCAAGGCCTGTTAGCTGGGATGGTGGCTCGCACTCAGATTCATCTGGATGGCCTGGCACCACCTAGTGGTGAGAGTCAGTATGTCTCCTAGGATGGTGTTTGTGCATAAATGTCATGAAGTTAGACACACAGGAAAGGTTAGTGCGAGCAGAGGTCTGGCTTGCTTCCACAAAACACCATCTGTCATCTGCAAACACTTGATGCACATGAAACTTGACGACTTTGCAGGTCCGCGCTCTGTCACTCACTCATATCCTATTCTAACTTTTACTTCTGCAGACCATCCCGGCGGCGCCGCTCGGTGGGAGTTGCTAATGCCACCCAGCCTCCTCTCTTCCTTACTACAGTTCCCAATCTGCAGTTGGATTCAGGCACAATCGCCCCCGATGGCGAGGATCAAGAGGAATCCAAGGTATCGAGCGTTTTATGTTTACCACATCTTTTCCCTTCACTTTATTTCGAGTTGCAGTCGAAGTTCAATCTCTTTTCCTTTCTGCTCAGGTGGAACAAAAGGTGTTCTCAAAGGAGTCGACGGTCATCTCCAACCTGCAACACTTTACCAGTTATAAGATAGAGATCATAGCCTGCAACGATCCGACAGATCCCAAACGCTGCAGCATGGCTACTTATATCAGTGCCCGAACTATGCCTGAGGGTAAGAACGGGCACACGCGTGTGCAAATAGGCTGCTGGTGCACCGAATATCAGATTCTGGAGATAAAATCGGCTGCGCCTCACTGTGAAGTGCTTTTCTCTGTCTGACACCTGCAGAGAAAGCAGACGACATCCCAGAGCCCGTGACCCACGAGATTGTGCAAGGCGAGCCTCCCTATGTGTTGATTAAGTGGAATCCACCCATCAACCCTAATGGGCTCATCATCCTGTACGAGGTCTTCTACAAAAAGGTCGGAGACTCAGAGGTCAGTATGAACCACTGGCAAACCTTAGAGAGCGCTGGGCCTGGAAAATGTTAGTGGGAGGACTCGGGGTCCTTTGTTTTTCAAAACCAAAGGGCACAGAGGTGATGTGGGAAAACAGCCAGCAGAAATGATCCCGATTCGCTCTGCTGGAAGGACATGCACAGAAGGAAAAGTAGACGCAGGTGAGAAGACAAGGAGTGATCTGGGTAGACTCCAGGGAGGCGAGGCAGGCCGGGAAGGAAAGGCTTCCTGTAAACACCCAATTTGTGTCTGTTCATTATAGAAGGGGACAAGGAAATATTTGTTTACAGCCTCCTGGTGCTGCGTGTCGACGCTGTCGGACGCGTTCGTTTGTGGATGAAATTCTGGGAACGTTTGCGTGCATAAGGTCTCGTCTGTGACGGCGCGTCCAAGTCTTGTTGTTTACTTGCTCTAAATGTGTGAATTCATCTCTCATTACTATTCATTGCTGCACCGCCTGACCCCAGGAGCCAGTAGCAGATCTGTTACCATAGTGACAGAGGCAGGATGGAAGACTAGTATGCAGTGGCAGCGATGGACTCGTCTCACGCGACATCTCGCTGCGCTGAAAAACCGCCCGTGGCCCAGACCGATGTGGATTCATTTAAAATGATGTTTGGGGCGCGTTGGAGGCTCACATCGATGACAACGCTGAGAATGTTACAACACAGTTATGAAGGCTGGATGCATTTATCACTGCAGCGATCACTTCCTGCTGCTTTCAGTGGAACGGACTTCAACTGCGACAGTGCAGTCGCGCATCAGCCAACCTTAAGCGTCCTTAACACAGAGTCAAACGAGCCCAGCTTTTCACTTCTATCGAAGGGCTACAGGCCAATTTTTAGATTACAGTCTTATGTGTTTTTGCACATGTCAGCTCTTTGGATACATTTTAATTCAACAGCATCCACTTTAAAAAATCGCTCCTTCGTGTGAGTGTATGCAGTGATTTGGTCGGACCCTGAGCACAAAAAGCTCTGGTTGTTCTTCTCACTTCAGCACAACATTCAGGTTTGCACCAAATCACAGCAGCACTCCCCTCGAGGCCCTTTATACTGCAAACCAACGAGCCCAACAAACAGCAGCAAGAACGTTTAAGCGTTGGCCCTTCAAAATAAGAGACACGAGCTCGAGCAGGTCATTCTGTGAGGTGAAGGTTCGCTTCACAGCAGCATGAGAAGACGGGGTGGAGTGTGGGCTGTCCACCCAGTCAGGGGTTAAGAGTAATTGGCTCAGCAAAAATACTTTGGTCACTTTTGATTGGGTGGGAATAGAGCAGCGAGTGAGCATCATGCGTGTGCTGCGTCCTGCACGCTCTACCCTGGCACCTGAGTATTTGAAGTAATGTAAACACATCTGAACTGTAGTATTTCCTGCTGTGCCACATGTGTGTAAAAGTAACCTGGAAATATCCGGACCTGTTTGTCCTGAAAGTCTCTTCCGTTATTTATTTAAGCAAACTTTTAGAATAACATGGGTTTTCTCTCTTTTCCTTTTGGGCCCAGGTTCACACGACCTGTGTGTCACGGCCGGCCTATCAGAAGCTCGGTGGCACCAAGCTTTCCCTTGTTCAGCCTGGAAACTACAGCGTGAGGGTTCGCGCCACCTCGCTGGCAGGAAACGGCTCCTTTACTGAGATGATTTACTTCTTCATGCCCAACCGTAAGACTCTAAGAGTCGGACTTCTGAACTTAACAGAAAAGTGGAAGATGTGCCAAATTTACTGTCTCGTGACCGCTCTGTTATCTGTTGCAGCTGATCAAGGTTTGATTTGGATTGTCATGGGTCCCGTCATCTGCTTCATCCTGCTGCTACTCGCGGGAGGTGGAGCGTTTGTGTACTTCAAAAAAAGGTTAGTCTTTAACCAGCAGGCTGCCCATTACAGCCATAAACTCCAGTGACTCTTAGTGACTCTGTGTGGTCGTGTTACAGGCAAACCGAAGGCCCCTTAGGAGATCTCATCACCTCTCCAAACCCCGAGTACTTCAGCGCTGGTGACAGTAAGAATGAAATAGTTGTTTTTTCCGTCATACGATGATTTGTTCCCTCAGTTCGCTCTGTCAAAACGGTCATTTGCACCTGTGTTGTGTAGTGTACGTTCCTGATGAGTGGGAGGTGCCCCGGGAGAAGATCGCACTGCTCAGAGAGCTCGGTCAGGGCTCCTTCGGCATGGTGTACGAAGGAGTCGCCAAAGACATCGTCAAAGGCGATCCGGAGACGCGCGTGGCCGTCAAGACGGTCAACGAATCGGCCAGCCTGCGAGAGAGGATCGAGTTCCTCAACGAAGCCTCCGTCATGAAGGCTTTCAGCTGTCACCACGTGGTATGACTCTTTAAACCGTTAAACCCTCAGACAGCGTCACGGCACGCCGAGAGGACACCGGAGCAGTTGCTCGTAAATTACACTAAATTACAGCTTTCCCGTCGTCTCGCTGAAAGCGGCGGCACACGTCTGACTCACAGTCGTGTCTTGTTTTGCCGGCGCTGCCGTGTTCACGCACAGTTTGACTCTACAAACAAATGTTGTAACTGTTACTGTGGACCTACAGAGCCGGCTGATCACTAGTTTAACTGCCAAAGGTTAAAACGTCAGCTGTAAAAATCAGATTGAGGTGTAGCTTTATCATTTCTAGTCATTAAATTGAAATTTTGGCTACAAAGTCTACTGCTAGAGTTGAGCGCGCCGTTTTAACACGATGAATTGTTTGCAGGTGCGTCTGCTCGGCGTGGTGTCCAAAGGTCAGCCCACCCTGGTAGTGATGGAGCTGATGACCCACGGGGACCTGAAAAGCTACCTGCGGAGTCTCAGGCCAGACTCTGAGGTATGTAGTCCTGATTAGTGTGCTCCCACCTATTTACACACTCTGGTATGTAAGCCCCGCCCCCAAACATCACTCATGTGGTTTAATACCTGTATTATTTACATATGGATGCACTCCCTGAAGCCTGTTTGCTGAAAATTAAGCAAACTAGGGCTCTACAAACTCTGGGTTTTTCCACCTGTGTATAGCGAGTCACTCAGACCGATGGGCCCATGCACCAGCAGTGTTGATGATTTGGGACGTGCAGTAAAGCCTACAGCCATTTGGTTCGCCTAATGGTTGTTCATAAAATTTCAGGTGAAAAGAAGTTGCACGTGTTATGATTTTAGCTAAGATTCCTCTGCTAAGGCTCAGTAATGAAGATGGTGATCAGTAAACGATAGACTCACCTGCTCCTGCTCCAAGTAACCTGAACAGTACACGGACTGGTTCTTATGTAGTGCTTTTCTACTCTTTTATACAACATGCCTCAGTCGCCCATTCATACAGGATCTTTTTTCTAAGCTAAAGTGTGTTCTAGCTAACATTCACACGCCGATGGATCGGAGAGTATCCCAGAGATATTGGGCATGCAGACTGGGAATCGAGCCACCAACCTTCCAGTTGGCAGTAGGGATGGGTATGGTTTAGGCTACCTCCTGAGCTCCAGCCACCCCACCTTTGCACTCCACCAATCCTACGAACATCTTTGAGTTTAACTAAAATGCCAGACAGTAGCTGTGGTATTGGGGCAGAATATGGATCGCTGTCTTCATTTCCCCTCCACGGGTAGATGATCCAAGTAGTCGTGCAGTAACATTTAGCTCGCCAGCGTAGCGAGTCGGTCACGTGACTGAAAACTACGCCCGAGTATTTCAGCAGATGTCCAGCACAGCGTTACCTGCGGGAAGCTGTGAGTGGGTCTAACCTGTTTGTGGTTTGTAGAACAACCCGTCTGGTTCCCCACCGCCGACTCTGAAAGACATGCTCCAGATGGCTGCAGAAATCGCCGACGGCATGGCCTACCTCAACGCTAAAAAGTTTGTCCACAGAGACCTCGCAGCCAGGAACTGCATGGTGGCGGAGGACTTCACCGTCAAGATCGGAGGTACCAGAACGTGTTTGGTGTTGTCGATACCGCCGCGTAGTTGGAGGTGTTGTCTTAACCTTTGTCTCCGTCGCTCTTCCTCTCAGACTTTGGTATGACACGAGACATCTATGAGACGGACTACTACCGTAAAGGAGGGAAGGGCCTGCTTCCTGTCCGGTGGATGGCACCCGAGTCCCTGAAGGACGGAGTCTTCACCGCCCACTCTGACTGCTGGTGAGTCACAGCTCACACAGTGGCCTACCGTACAGCCGCACGTCATTCGGCCTGATCTCGTTTGTTTGTGCGTTTGTACATCTGCAGGTCGTTCGGTGTTGTGCTGTGGGAGATCAGCACGCTGGCCGAGCAGCCTTACCAGGGTTTGTCCAACGAGCAGGTGCTGAAGTTCGTCATGGAAGGAGGATTCCTGGATCGACCGGAGAACTGCCCTGAGAGGATGTGAGTAGATGCGGAGCTGGGAAAACTGCCGTCCACGTTACACAAGACTAAATTGGCCTTTCTTCATCCCTCTTCCCAGGCACAGCCTCATGCAGATGTGCTGGCAGTACAATCCCAAGATGCGTCCGACGTTCCTCGAGATCATCGAGATGCTGCGGGACGACCTGGACCCGTCTTTCCAGGAGGTCTCCTTCTTCTACAGTGATGAAAACAAAGTCCCCGAGACGGAGGAGTTTGACCTAGACCTGGACAACATGGAAAGCATCCCCCTGGACCCTTCTTCTTACTCCCAGAGAGAGGAGAGCTTATCCAGGGACAGCGGGCCCTCGGTGGCCCTGAGGGGGAACTATGAGGAGCACGTCCCCTACACACACATGAACGGTGGCAAGAAAAATGGAAGAATTTTATCATTGCCCAGATCCAGCCCTTCCTAACACTTCCCGTTTCCTCAAAGAACTCTTTGAAGCTTTCCCTTTTCCCCTTTCCGATCTATTTTTCTGTCTCCTTCGTGTTCCTCTCATCATTTTCGATGATGGTGATTTTCTTATTCTTCAGAGAAGCCCTTCAAAAAACAAAAAAAGAGACACAAATCTCAGGACTTTTTATTTTCTTCCCCGTGGCTCCAGAACACAGGCAAGATGATGCAAACGTGGTGTAAGACATCAGACCAGAAAACCATCGCTCGTCACTAACGCCGCGTTTCCACGACTCCTTGTGATGGAAACGGGGAAAAAACAGAAAACTGTGAACACAACAAACCTTAGACAACCAAGAAGGCTGCTCGTGCTCGACCTCCTCGAGACTCGCCCCTCCTCCTCTCCCACCGATCCGCATTTCCACGATTCTGTGCTTTTTTATTTTGTTTCCCTCTTTTTACTCAGATAGTGGCCTTTGTGTACGTGGCCTGTAAACAAAGTGTCTACACTACTTGTCCTTTTTGAACAATGACTTAATCAGTGGGATGACTTGCAAAGACTTGATGGTAGAACAAACATCTATTCCTAGAGGAATGTTTTTGTTGTTTGTTTGTTTGTTTTGCTTCTGCAGAATTCCAAACGACAGATTCGTCGGGTGTTTGGTGACAACTTTTAATTTATTTGCTTCAAACGTTTCTTTTTGTGTCCTCAAGGCTGAAGGATATTTAAACAGTTAAGAATTGGACAAAAAGAGTCCCTCAGACTGACCAATAACTGCTGCTTTCATATATTTTAGTGGGTATAGAATTATATGAGTATATATAATACACATATATATGGAATATTGGTATTTCCCTACCAATATTTTATATATATATAAAATAGATGGCATTGTAAATAGTTTGTAATATTTTCCATCAGGAGCTTTGCTTGTTCTTTGTTTCGTCGGGTTTATTATTCACATTTTTTACTTCCTTATTTTTATCGCCCCAGAAATCGCTCCAACCTACCGGCAGTGCTCTCCGTGTCTTAGGCCTCCCGCCTCCCTCTTAGTCTTTGTCTGGATGGGAAACCTGGAAATGCTGTAAGCTGACTGCATTTCTTTCCTCTCAAAGTGCACAATAGTTCAAGACTTCACTACAGCTTTGAAAATAAACTAAAAACAAAACAACCAAAAAGAGAGAGAAAGAAGCTTTATGAGGCGTTTGTAGGTCGGCGTGCCCGGGTGCGCCGTCTCTCGTGTCTTCGGTGGCGTTGAGGCTCCCACGTGTTTGTTCCTGCGGTTTTCATTTTTTTATTTATTTTTGTGGTTTCTCCGGTTTGCCCGTCTGTGTCAGCTGCTGGCGAGGTTAGACGGCGCGGTGCTGCTCGGAGTAAAGGCGGAGCATGAACTGACAGCAGCGGTTGGGTGGGGGGGGAGGCGTTCTGCGTTAGATGGAGGGGGTTATCAGAGTCACGCGTTGCCCCTCCACCCGTGCTTGGTCTCCCTGAGGCGTCCTGTTTGCTGCTGATGTTCAAGATTAGCCTGGTGGAAAATTCCAGGTTTTGTGGTCGAAGCCTGAAGGAGACATACGGACAGTTCCACCTGCAGATGGAGGGGGGGGCAGTCTCCCTGTATTTTTGAGAGAGCACAGGGAGGGGGGGCTGCCAGTTGGTTGCTAGTCCCATTATTCTCCCTGCTATCACTGCAGACTGTGTGCAGCAGCTGTTTCACTCAGGTCTGACATTCCAGTTGAGTTGGAGCTCCTCGTTCCCTCGAGCCTTTCCTGCCTGTTGGCAGAGCTCACACTATCACACAGGGACAGACGTTCGCTTTTTGATTTTCCTCCTTAATAGATGACTTCAACACATACGGTGGCAGACAGATTTTTCTGAACATTCACACAAGCAGAAACTTGTCAAATTGCTCCTGATGATGATTCAAAAACATTCCTGTCCACTGATCCAGAGTTCAAAACAAGTCAAGTGTCCTTACGGCTGACCTTTCACTGACCCGCCTTCATCCAGAGCCCAAAGGTCACCGGTGTTTCGCAGCGGGCCAGCCCGCGGCCGCTCTTCTGTGGTCCTCAGGCATCAGCCGATAGTCAGCGGATCTTCTTCTCCCCCTGAACACACAGAGCAGTGCGGGTGCCAAACTGAACAGACTCACAGCCAAAGCGTTGCTCTCTCACCAAGAACCCAGAGAGTCGAGTCAGAGACCGCCGGGAAGCTGCCTCCAGATATTTACCAGTGCCTTCTCAAACCCTGAGCCTCTTCCAGGCTAAATCTATTGGCTGTAGTTCAACACACACACAGACGACTCACTGCTTTCTCATATTTTTTGGAGGCGGTGTTTCTGCTGCAGACACCGTCGATCACACCGAGCGCGGATCGGCCCGAGTCTGCGCCGTGGCCACTAAAAGGGGGCCGGAAATGATGGAGTTGTTTTTAGTTCATCATACTGAGGAGTGAAAGCCGCGGGCCGGTGGTAGTTTGTTTGGAAAGATAAAAGCAGACTAACATCAGCTGCGTGTGCGTCGTGAAATATTCCAACTGCATCACGATCCGATCGCGCAGCCAAAAGCCGCTCAGAGTCGGCACGTCGCGTGTTCCTGCACATCTGCAGCTCTGAACATTTTCTTATGATCATCATCCTGTGAACAAGAACACCGTCAGCATGTTTAGAGCCGCTGAGGGTGGAGTAAGTGCTGCAGGCTGGTCAGCTGTAGAGATGGAGTCGGCGGTGGTGAGCGGCAGGAGTGCTCGTTAGTTAATTAGTTAGTGATGATTGTCGTCTGTGTGTTTGGCCGGAGTCTACCTCAGTGCACACGGAGGAATCGGTCTGCGGAGCCTGAGTCATGGATGGGTTCCCAGGTTGCCGTCTTGCGTCCGTGGCGTGCTCTTATAGACTCTCACATCTTATGTTCAAGCCCGCGCGTCGCGTTTTTAAGAGCACTCATCGCCCCTCTCCTCTGCACGTTTCATGAACATTTCTTCACACAAAGCTTCCCACGGTCACTGGAAGCAGCACCGTAGCTTTACTGGTCCCCTTCTCCGCGCTCACCGGGCCTCTGGGCTGTGCGCAAAGCGGCTCTGATATCAGAGAACGTGACACTGGCAAGAAAAACCAATAATATCGTGACTCTGTTCATATCTGTGATTGCCTTCACGCAGCCAAGGCTGACCGAGCTCAGCCGTGGACCTCACGCTGCTTTATCTTCTTCGGCGCGTCGAACTGTCTCCGTGCGGTCGAAACAGTCGCTGTGTTCACATCTCGAGTCTCCTCCTGTTGTACTTTTGTTTCTCTGTTCTGATTTCATTCTGTGCGTATGCTTTTGCTTTTTCTACTGTGAATGTCGAGTGATGACCTGTATTTCCTGTCAATGCCGTGGATTGGGTCTGTCGTGGCAAGACGCAGACGCCCGGGCTGCTTACAGGAGGACTTTAACCCCCACCCCCTCCTCCGCCTCTGAAAGGGACTCGGACCATCCTGTGTGCCATAACAACTATTAACTGAAATCTCGATTGTAACTTTTTCGTCTCAGGGAGGCGGCCCGATGCTTACGGTTGGAGAGTAAAGAGGAGGAGGAGGAAGAGCTACCTACCTACCTTTCATCTGCTCTGACTGAAGCGCAAGTTCTCAGCATCCTTGCAAAAAGGCGACAAAAACCTAAACACTCTTCTCATAAATCAGTTTTTCCCAGCCTGTGAAATCAGTCAGGACCGCTCCACTCGCACGTGATCTGGTGTGGCCTGCCCTCTAGTGGTCGGATGGGAGCGTTGCGCGTCAGGGCTGCAAGGACAAACGGCTTCCCCGCTCCTGCGCCAACCCACAGTGCCTAAAGCTCCGTCTGACCCCCTCCTGAGCAGAACCGCCCCTGACAGTCCACCAATCACAAAAGAGGATTTTCCCGCCTCCGAACACGAAATGAAAATCACATAAATTTTGTTCTTGGCGAAACGATTCTGCTTTTTTTGTTGTTTTAGGAAATCATTGTTTTTCTTTTTAACCTTCCCTCCACGCGGAGAGAAAATAACAGCTGAACTTGTGTCTCTGCTCTGCTAAGCTCTGGCTTGCTTTGTGCATGAAGATGAAACATCTGTACCAGCAGATAATTTGATGCTTTTTTTTTTTTTGACAGCCCAAAGTCACGCAAACAAGTGAGCGCACAAACATTGAAAAGTGCGTTCGTTTGCTGCACGATTTGTATGTTTGTCATTTTCGTTTTGAATGAACCCAATAATAAGCTCTTACGTGTAAATAGCAGCAGATCTTCTCGTCCCTGGAAACAAAACGAGAGCGCTTCACTTTTAGGGAAGTTTGGCTTTGTTTTGCTGAACTCTGGTTGGACAGAGCATGCTAGTAACGCAGCACAGGGTGAGAACAAAGCATTGTATGTATTATTGTTTTGTTTTAAAGAGAAAAGTATTACGTTTTAGAGATGTTGATATCTATTTTTTTTCTAGCCAAAGTAGGGAGGCCGAATACGACGACCTTTTCTGACTGTAAACTTTTACTACTCTTGTACATTTTGAATTTAACATTGTTATCAATGTGTATATAACTTTTTCTAAATTTAAAAAGGTTCTTTTTCTTTTTTCATGAAGCAGCCCACTACACAGAGAAGTCTGTTATTGCGCGGCTGCAGTCTCACAGCTTCACGAGTACGCGGCCTGAAATGTTCCGCACGCCGACCCCGCTCTTAGTCCGATGCATGTCCTGAATGTTGGCCCGAGAGGTCGTGCGATTTCGGCCCGCCCCCGCCTCCACGCCACCCTGTCACCCGTAAAGCCTTTCTCACGTCACACACGCTTCACCTGTCGCAGGTGTTTTAGTGTGAAAATGTTTCCAAGTAACTTGTTTGTTGTTGTTGTTTCTTTGTGAGTGTGGACAAACTGGAAAAGACCACTGTGCGTTATTTTGAAGAAGAAAACAAAAAAACACAAGCGAGAAAATCCTGAATAAGCTAAAGAGAAAACGTGTTATTGGAGAGGCGTGTCCTCCGCCAGGCTCTCGGCTGCAGAGCTGGAAGGCTGTCACAGGAGTCGTGCATGTTTTGGTGAATTCCCTCACGGAGAGGTGAAGCGGAGCTATTAGTCGCTTATTTTTATATGAGCTGTTACGGGGTGAGTTAAGCTAAAGTTTCCCAAAAAATGACTTCAGTGTGTGTGCATGCAATCCCTGTGACTTTTTTCTACTCTTGGCTCTTTGTGATGTCATAGAGAGCGGCTAGTGTTGTTTCAGGCAGTGTGTTTTATCCTGTATGGAAGCTTGTTTCTGCCACTGGAGCAAAAAAAATTGAGTATCTCGGAATTTCAGCTCGACAGTTTAGTTTAGTTTAGGTTAGTTTAGGTTTTTCAATTTACTTCTGCATAAGTCTAAAAATGTGACTTATGCAGAAGTAAATTGAAATGTTGTCTGATGGGCTTTATTCGTCTTCGATTGGTGGAAACGAGCTTGGTAGCTTCGCTCAGAGCCACACTCGCCGTGTTCTCCAGTGTCGGACTTTGTGCTAAGCTAGCTGCCTCTGTGCTACAGCTTGGTGTTCCCCCATAACATGAACAAGCTTTATACGAGCGTAAAGGCTGAACCTCTCCTATGAATGACTTCCAGTCCTGTGTGTCGCAGCCCTTTGTCAGGTGACAGACATGAGGACGAGCTTGTGAGAGTCACCCGCCGGTCCAGTGGTCTGCTCCAGTTTACACACCAGTGTGCGATGCTCGGTCCGAGTGTGTCGTCGTCCTCGGTTGAGATCTTCACGAGCGCTCTCTTCGTCCTCCTGTTACTTCACGTTTCCTCTCTCCTCGTGCACATAGGTGGTCCCCAGAATGCTCTGTGTTGTCTTGCAGGATACCTCTTTGTTAATGTCATTTTATTGGCGATGAATATGCTGATGTATTCTTTTTGGGATATGTTGTGTATATGTTATGTTGAAATGTCGGCGTGTACGCATACAGCAGGTGTATATGTGTGTATGTGCAGTGCAAAAACACAAAAACAACAAAAAAAGGACGCCTCGCCCCAAAACCCGCAAGAGATCGCTTCATCCCTGACACTGGATCCAGATGTGCCATTATCTTTATGTACCACAAAATATCGACTACACAGTCTCACACACACACACACACATGCATATTGTACAGGATCAAAAATGTGCCATGACGAAATGAACGCTTGACAATTTATTTTTTCTATGTTTTCAAAGGAGAGCCAAGTAGTGACGTGTACAGAAAGTGTTGCAATGATATGAAAATAAAAATCTTGCTGTGTGTAAATTATTCAACAATTAACTGTTTATATTAAAATTATGAATAAAATTATTGGAGAATATGCGTCTTTGTGCACTTTGTCAGCTTGGGGAGTTAAACTGATCGCACACTTTGTGTTTTCAGTCACGTTATCGAGGTTTGGATTCATCCTGTTTCCTGCTGTTAACACTTGAACCCTGCTGATGCATTTCAGGGGAAATATTTTCTGTTCCATTAAAATGATGAACATTATCTGCAGGTTGATTCAATTCCAACATTTAAAGCTGGGCAAGGCAGCAAATCCGTAAAAGAGCTCAATGGTTTTTCATTATTCTGTAACTCGGTCTGATCCAGAGCTAGACTCTCGTCTCAGCTCCCAGCCTGGGAAAGAGCTTTAAACTGGGACGTGAGCGTCTGACTGATTACTGCGAAGGTCTCAGAATAAAGTTTTGTTGGATAATGTCACCATGCCTTCATCCAACTCATCTCACATGAGCACTCCTTTGTCACTGCCATATAAAAAGCAGCACAGGGTTAGAACAGAAGGATCTGCCGTTGGGATGAGTGATGATTAAACCCTGTGGAGCGCAACAGCATCAGACGCTCCTCTTTGTTGGTTTTGTCACTGATTAAATCAGGATATTCATTAAATGTAACGAGTGAGAGGAACTTCAAATACAATACAAACGACACCAGTGACTTTATAAATAAACGTAGAGCTGCATTAATGAATCTTTGTGTATTTTGTGTCCAAGGATCCAGATGTCTGAGCAGCTACACTTGACGCAGTAACACGACTGTTACTTTGTTGCCACCTGTTCTAAAAACTACTTATGCGAGTGAATCGAGTGCCAAAGATAAGTGACGGCCGCCAGGCTTTGTGGTTTCAGTGGTCGGGTCTGCTTTTTGCTTCCTCCTTTTCAGGTCCTAATGATTTGCTTCTGTCATCTATTACAGGAAGTGACATCCTGCACATCACCAAAGCAAATAAAAGCCAAGTTGGAAACCATCTTATATGGAGAAGGTTTCCAACTTGGTTTTTATTTGCTTTGGTTTCACTGCGCTCTGGTCACTGGTTTGAATGCCTTGATGCTATTATTCATTAGTTTAGCTCTTGTTTTGCTTTTCTTCACCTTTACATGTGGACCTCATTTCTTTGTTATGCAAATGAACAAGTTGATTGGTTAAGCTAATTGGTTTTTTGAGTGAGATGTTTTGGGCTGTTGGTTCTTAAGAAATAGAAACAAATGTAGTTTTTGGTTTCTTGTATGGTTGATTGTGTTAGTTTCCTTTTTTGTCCGGGCTGTCCTAGTTTTGTCTCTGTGCCGTGTCCTCTGTCTCCTGTGGAAATGAGTCTAGTCTCCATCTTTGTGTCCCCGTGTGTGTTTCTGTGCCGGTCTCTGTAGTCGCTCGTTTTCCCTTTTGTTCTGTCAAGTTAGCCTGTCTAAGTTCTGGCCCTTGTGTTAGCTACTTCCTGTTTTATTTTGTTAGGTCCTTGTCCCATGTATGTCATGTTCAGTTTTACTTCCTCTGTCTCCTCAGTTAGATTCTGCTCAGCTGTGTTCCTCACCTGTTCCCTTGTCGTCTCTGCTGTGTCTTCCTAGTGTCCTGTAGTAAGTTCCAAGTTCCTCGTATTCCTGGTATATTTGGCGTACTTGCGTTCCAACAGTTACCTTGTTTCAGCAGTGAAGCTGTATTTCCGAGCGCTTCCCTACGTTTGGCTCCAAACCTGCCAGTCACGCAGTTTGAGTTACGACTATTTCACACAGGAAAACTGCTGATCGTGTTTTCCTTTCGGGACCGTTTGTTATCTTGGTGTGTTGTCCATGTGGTTGAAGTGTTGGGAGCACTGGGAGTACTGGCTGGGACTTCTGTGTTTCCCAGATCCAGAGATACTGGTAGTATTTTCACATGATGGGAGGAAGCTGTGTGACTATAGTCGCCCTGTGGTTGTTTTCGTCTGGATTTGTCTTCAGCACTTCCTCCTTGTTTACTTTAAGTTATCTGATAAATATAAAACATGAGTTTATGGACTAGCTGGCAGTGCGGGCTCAGGTGACACCAGGTGGATGTCCTGTGGCAGCATGTAAAAATGAGCTGATGGAGTTTTTGGGTTAGCAGGACATCACCACAGATTTGTAGTCCTTTCTCTGAGGAGGCTCCTTTCACCATCCTGTTACAAAAAAGCACTCCCAGCTGTCATGTTGCTTTAACATTTCTTCTGCTTCTGATCCTGGAGCTCAAATTTGTAGAAATCTTTTAAGATGCTGGTTGGATGCATTTGTGGGCGCTCCTGGAGGCCAGGGGGGGGGGCAGAGCTCAGCATCCTCGTCGGCTTCTTTTCATGGAAAGTTGGTCATCAGCTGAATTACTCTGAGCGAAAAGGGCAACCTGATGCTCATTTGGGCCCTCTGGGTTTTTTAGGGTCCACTGGACCATCACTACCAGTAATGTTGCATACAGATCATAATCTGCTGACTACTACTTTTCTTTTTTTTTTTTAATGCGGTGTGCAGAACGGTTACTAGAGACTGCTTTGGCTGCTTTTGTATCATATTAAAGGTTAAGAAAATTGTGCATTTTCTCAAACACTGATGCCTCAAATGACCCCAACAAGACGATTTGCAAAGAAACCTGGCTTATCTTGGTGTGATGTGCAGTATATTCTTAAAAAAATGAGTAAACAGGACAAGTGGAAGACAAGCCTAAAAAACCAAATGCACAGCAGATAGCATCCATGATAGTCTGAAGGTCATGCCCTTGAAGTCCTGCAAGGATGACACAGGACCTGAGAGATGGATCTGACCCTTCAGTCGACCCATCTACTGCTCACTGAAGTCTCGTCAGAAATGGTCTCGGTGTTAGCGTGGCTGTCAGGAAGCCATTCTTAAAGACGGGAAATGGTCTGAGAGACACCAAAGGGACAAATCCAAATGTAAATTTCTGGATCAGATCTTCATCAGTCAGGTCAGGAGAGAAGCACTCTACTGTCCCTCATTTTTTAAATGTATTTTTCTCAGAAAATGGAAAGTAGATGCAACGATTGAATGAAAGGAGTAAATAAAAATGGAAAAACATTTAAGTTGTACATTTGGACTCAACATTACTGAAGCATTCTCACACTTCAGCATCCTAGTTCAGACGCAGAGCCGTGGCTGGCAGCTGATAAAAATCGTCATGTACCTAAACAGCTCTGCAAAGTGGTATCTTGATGGTGGTTGAGGAGGAGCTAAGTCTTACCTATTAGCTCTCGTCGTCGTGTTTTTCAGCCTGAGACCTGTTGTGGTGAAGCCATGCACTGCAAAGCAGAAGAGTAACTGATGCACCCCCATCTGGCCAATTTAAGCTTAATGAAAAAAATAACTACAATAGGTTTGTGTGTTTTTCTGAAGCACAGAGACGTCTTAAAGCTGCACATTGCAAATACTTTTCTTTCCATTCTCTGCATGTAGGTTGGGTTTCAGGGGAAAAACACAAAGACTGCACGGCCGGTTTGCACAAGCCTTAGTTTTGATTCAGAAAAAGATCTGAAAGTAAAAGAGCAGCAGTGCAGCGTTCGTCGTTATGCACTGAGGGAAACCACTATAAGCACATCTAGTTCCTCCCCAACTTGTTTTATGTAAATGCTTTGCATGGAAGCACAAAGCTGCACAATGAGAAGATGTAGTAGCAGAAAAACACACCAGAGACGTCAAACTACATCTCAGCGTATATGTGTGTGCTGATGGTCGGTGACGAAACTATTGCTCTTCGATGGAGTGAGACGTTGTTTTTGTGAGTAACAAAGGTTTACTGCCAACAGGTCACTCGTTCTGGTTACGCTTCCACACTGCTGCGCTATCACGCTGCTGCAGTGATGTGTCAAACTGTACGTGTGGGCCATTCAGAGTGCGGTTCTCCTCAGCTGAGCAGAATGACACACAGAAAAAAGGGGAAAGAAAAGAAAGAGGAAGCGGGTTGAGAGACGGCAACTGTTTTGGCTGTATGCGCTCAGTTTGAGTCCGACGTTCCTGCAGAACAGTCCCATCTGAAGGATTTAAAGCATCTGTTTTTTGGGGGTTTTCTGCCTTTAATTCACTCTTTTGGCCAACAGGAGGAATTTACACGCTGCCACTTGTGACCTTCCATCCAGCGTAAGTGCACTTTGTGTGTTTTTAGTTTTTTTATAAACTTTGACAGGTTGTGACTGGCGGTGGATCAAATGTGAGACGATGTGCAGCACATTTCGGTTGTAATACGCTTCAAGCCGTGTCATCTGTGGGAAAGTAGGGAGAGTCTTCCACATGATGTGCACTGACAGTCGTCCGCAGCGACGCTGGTGCAAAGGAAATAGTTGCAAGAAATGCCAAGCCCCATGTCTAGCAGCTGCAGCAGTCAGCGGTTGGTACAGTACCTCCTGTTTTTAGCTCAAACTTACTGCTTTAGTTGTTAGACTTGGTCTTTTCTGTAATGTGCAGTTTCCCTGTGAATCTGAATCTAAGAAAAACCCAGCATGGATCCTTACCCTGTACTTTCATTGCGTATGCTTCCTTCTCCTTTTCTGTTTTTGTTTCTCTAAAACAGCTGCGTCTGCTAACTGGTCTGAAGCAAGAGGTTTGTACAAATGAACAAGCCTGAAAGTCAGTATTTGGCATGACTGGACCTTTATTCTCCGTCACATCCTGTGTCGGGTCTTTGCTGGATTTCTCCTCCCAAGGCCCGAAAGTGCAAAGTGCTTAAATTGGTTCTTGGCTAGCTTTCCTGTTAGGGGCTCATCCTTTGAGTTGGGCGTCTTCTGCATGCTCGAATGATTCACAGGTCAGTGTTAAGTGGACCAAGAAAAACAGCAAATGCTACGATGACTGGACTGA